>NC_084622.1:53232568-53325068 GCF_033978795.1 Nerophis ophidion
AATATATGTATATA
Source organism: Nerophis ophidion (assembly GCF_033978795.1). Classification (NCBI taxonomy): domain Eukaryota; kingdom Metazoa; phylum Chordata; class Actinopteri; order Syngnathiformes; family Syngnathidae; genus Nerophis; species Nerophis ophidion. Next base: position 53,232,583 of record NC_084622.1, read on the forward strand.
TACTGTGTATGTATGTATATATATACATACACAGTATATATATGTGTATGTATGTATATATATATACACAGTATATATGTGTATATATATATATATTTGCATGTATATATATATATATATACAGTATATATATGTGTGTGTATTTATGTATATATATATATATATATATATATATATATATATATATATATATATATATATATATATATATATATATATATATATATATATACACAATATATATATATATCTTTGAGACACTAGTGATTTAGGGCTATATAAGTAAACATTGATTGATTGATATATATATATATATATATATATATATATATATATATATATATATATATATATATATATATATATATATATATATATATATATATATATATATGGTCTATTTTTTTTTCTCTGAACACCTGGATCGATCACACCTTCTTTACGTTGAATCATTACTTTTTAGATTATTGTCGTCCTGCTCGGTGTGTGTGTGTGTGCAGCATGCTTAGCCATTCCTCGTCCGCTCGTCCTCTGGTGAGAATACACCTGAAAGCAACTTTGTTTATTTTCCGCCATAGCGGTGAGGATTTTAGTTTAAGAAACCGGCATCACACTGTGGATTGAAGACGCGATGCTCTCAAATTGTAGACAATGTTCTGGCAAGACACGCACCCTTTTGTAATTCATGCAATTCCTGCATGTGTGTAACACGGAATATGGAATCGTAATGTGACGGGGTCCCCACATTTGCGGTCCCCTCCGAGGTTCCTCATTGTGCCCATTAGGTTGATTTCTTTTCTTGCCCTGGTGTGGAATCTGAGCCGAGGATGTCGCAGCCCTTTGAGACACTTGTGACTTTGGGCTATATAAATAAATTAATGTTAAAGTCCCAATGATAGTCACTGGGTGTGGTGAAATTATCTTCTGCATTTGACCCATTCCCATGTTCACCCCTTGGGAGGTAAAGGGAGCAGTGAGCAGCAGCGGTGGCCGCGCTCGGGAATCATTTTTTGGTGATTTAACCCCCAAATCCAACGCTTGATGCTGAGTGTCAAGCAGGGATGTAATGGATCCCTTTTTTTATAGTCTTTGGTATAACTCGGCAGGGGTTTAAACTCACAAACTTCCAGTCTCAGGGCAGACACTCTAACCACAAGGCCACTGAGCAGGTTACCTATTGATTGATTGATTGAAATGTGTCTCCCTGCGGGTGCATCTCCTTTTGAGGGAATATTTCACGTGAGTACAATCTTTAGCGATGTAAACACTGGGACACAGCTCTGGTATCACTCAACCGGGCTCAGCAGCTCATAAGCTGATCACAGATCAGGTAAAAAAAAGACAAATCTCGGCCCCTGATCTGATCCAATGTGCAGTTCTCCACCGGTGCAAACTACAACCACAATAATTAACACATTGTTTCATCCAAATTGAGAAATATTGCAAATGTTTGCTCTGGCCCTGCACTGCGTCACATGCGTTGAGAGCAGTTCATTAGCACTAATCTGCTAGGTGTTACGTGTACAGTAGATGAAAATGTGCAGGAAACGTCAAATAACAGCCGCTCATTGATGTTGCCTCAAATCTCAGCGTCTTAGAAGATCAGCTGAGGATTTGGGTAAATTGTGCTTTATAAGCTGACGCGGTCCCGCCGCATGACTAGAAACGGTGGTTGGGACAGATTAACCTCCCCAAGCATCCCGATGGATACACGTGTGAGAATTAAGCCCAGGGAAAGTACAATATGTACCGGGGCCGCTCCGAAGGAGGGGGGGGGGGGCGGATGGAATGTTATTTTCTTTCCAAGTCATTTTAAAAAATCATATGATTTCAGCTATTTGTGCCAACATCTAAAAGCGCCACCATGTCAGGAAACTTGTAAAAACTAACATAAAAATGCAGTTGCAGCGTGACAACAGAACATAATGCACGGCAAAAAATCAAATACAGGATGTTACTCAGTTTTGATGAACATAGTCACATGTGAGGGGACATATTGGGTAAGAATGATGCGTAGCAAACTCAAATTGTTAACCAGCATGGACAGCAGAGAAGATAAGTCAATATTTTGTCTTCTCGAAGGAAAACAACTTTTTATCTATGACTCCCTGAATGGCCTTGGCATGGAACAGGCTGTTCTGAAGGAAATCTCCCGAAGACTCCTCAAGATAGACGCTTTTGACCTTCCTTTTTGTCAACAACATCTGTAGCCGAACTTTATCTGCCTCAGCCGTACAAAAACATTCACCGCGGCTCCCGAGTTAATTGGGCATTTACGAACACACATGACCCTCACCCTTGAATCAACACCTTCACCACCGCTTATCTCCTCTGGGGCTGTGGATGGCTGAGCTGCGCTACAGAGCGAACAGCGGGCCTGCGCAAACCCACCCCTCCCTCTTTTGCAAGTTGGTGTGATATATATAGGTTTAATGTGTGCCATGCTATGTGAGGTTTTTTTACTTGGACTCAGGATAGACCTCTCCTGAGGGTCTAGCCTTGGACTGATATTTTTTTACTCCCCCACCCTCTCCTAATGTCACCCTTTTCTTATCTTTTCAAGGAGCGCTGTAACCGGCTGATCCGTCAGCGTACTCGTCTTGGTAACGTATGTCTGCTCTTAGCGGGACTGTACCGAAAATCTAATTTCAGTTCTGATGTGTCTTGTACATGTTGGAACGGACAAATAAAAAGGATTTTGTTTCTTTTGGCCACATTTGATTTATGCGATTAAAGCCAAACAGTGTATTACAGGGGTGCCCATTACGTCGATCGCGAGCTACCAGTCGACCGCGGGGGGTGTGTCAGTCGATCTCCAGCCAGGCTTTTAAAAAAAATAGACCTAAAAATTAGTGATCATCAATCTTCACCAAGACGTCACTTAAATGACATTCACGGTACCGGAGGGTCTTGTGAGATGACGCTGGCTGCTGCAAGATCATTATTATTAAAATATGACCGAGAGGAAGGCGAGAAACACTTTTTATTTCAACAGACTCTCGCGCCGTACCTTCCGTCAAAACTCTAAAGGCCGACTGCACATTTCCTATCTTCACAATAAAAGCCCTGCTTCATGCTGCCTGCGCTAACCAAATACAGAGTCTCGGAAAACTGGCGTGCACAAGCGATCCCTCAGAAAGCTGGCGTGCACATCACTTGTGCACGCCAGCTTTCCCAAACTCTTATTTTGTTAGCGCAGGCAGCATGAAGCAGGGCTTTTATTGTGAAGATAGGAAATGTGCAGTCGGCCTTTAGAGTTTTGACGGAAGGGACGGCGCGAAAGTTTGTTGAAATAAAAAGTGTTTCTCGCCTTCCTCTCTGTCATTTTTTCATAATAATGAACTGGCAGCAGCCAGCGTCATCTCACAAGACCCTCGGGTGCCGTGAATGTCAATCAAGAAAGCTACGGAATTTGCCGGCAATGTTTTTCTTGTAAAGTGTATGGAAGCTGGATGAATTAGATGCCAAAAACCAACCACTTTCATGTGGTATTGTACAGAAAGGACAACTTTTTTTCTCCTCCATTTGAAAATGTGGGCGTTATCATCATTACTGTCTGATTCCAATCAATGCAAGTCATCAGAATCAGGTAATACACCAACTTATATTCTTTTCTTCGTGAAAGAAAGACATCTATATGTGTTACACATGCTTGTATTATCATTAAACACATTTAACTTGTTTACAAAAATGTCACTTTCATAAATAAATAAATATAAATGATATATATAAATGAGGTAGATCCCCTCGAGTTGGTCAATTGAAAAGTAGCTCGCCTGCAGAAAAAGTGTGGGCACCCCTGGTGTAGAAGTTAAGTGAAATGCATTCATATAGCGATTTTCTCTAGAGACCAAAAGCGCTTTACATAGTGAAACCCATTATCTAAGACAGTGTTTTTCAACCTTTTCTGAGCAAAGGCACATTTTTTGCATTGAAAAAATCTCAAGGCACACCACCAGCAGAAAACTTTAAAAAATGAAACTCTGCAGTCGATATTGACAGTAAAAAGTTGTTGTCGCAATTGTTGGATATGACTTTAAACCATAACCAAGCATGCATCAATAAAGCTCTCAAAGTCACCACCTGTCTCATCACGCCCTGACTTATTTGGAGTTTTTTTGGTGTTTTCCTGTGTGTAGTGTTTTAGTTCTTGTCTTGCACTCCTATTTTGTTGTTGATTGTCATGTCATGTACGGGTGTACTTTGTGGACGCCGTCTGCTGCTCCACGCGCTGTAAGTCTTTGCTGTCGTCCAGCATTCTGTTTTTGTTTACTTTGCAGCCAGTTCAGTTTTAGCTTTCTTTTGCGTAGCCATCCCTAAGCTTCAATGGCTTTTCTTAGCAGCACTTGCCTTTTGTTTATTTTTGGTCCAAGCATTAGATACCAATATGTCGTCTGCATATTGTGATCACGACAAATCATGTTACCGACATCTACAAAGCAATTAGTTACCTGCTGCCACCTACTGATATAGAAGAGTATTACACGGTTACTCTGCCGACCTCTAGATAGCACAGACACTCAAAAACGGCACATTTGCGGATTATAATTACTGGTTTGCAAAAATTTATTTTTAACCCCAATTAGGTGAAATTACATAATCTCCCACGGCACACCAGGCAATATCTTACGGTACACTAATGTGCCGCGGCACAGTGGTTGAAAAACACTGATCTAAGATACATTCAAACCAGTGTGGATGACACTGAAAGCAGGTGGGTAAAGTATCTTGCCCAAGAACACATCAGCAGTGACCAGGATGCTGGAAGCGGGATCGAACTTGGAACCCTCAAAAGTCCTTACATTTTTTTAAGGGTTTTAAAACATTTGGAAATCATGTTTTTTTTTGCTCAAATTTCTTAATCAACTTCAGTCCTAAACAAAAGAACAAACATGTTTTGTTTTGTTTTACCTTTTGAAAGGCTTTTACTGTCACAAGTTTAAATGAGTAAACCAACATCCATCCATCCATCCATCTTCTTCCGCTTATCCGAGGTTGGGTCGCGGGGGCAGCAGCCTAAGCAGGGAAGCCCAGACTTCCCTCTCCTCAGCCACTTCGTCTAGCTCTTCCCGGGGGATCCCGAGGCGTTCCCAGGCCAGCCGGGTGACGTAGTCTTCCCAACATGTCCTGGGTCTTCCCCGTGGCCTCCTACCGGTTGGACGTGCCCTAAACACCTCCCTCGGGAGGCGTTCGGGTGGCATCCTGACCAGTATCCCGAACCACCTCATCTGGCTCCTCTCGATGTGAAGGAGCAGCGGCTTTACTTTGAGTTCCTCCCGGATGGCAGAGCTTCTCACCCTATCTCTAAGGGAGAGCCCCGCCACACGGAGGAGGAAACTAATTTTGGCCGCTTGTACCCGTGATCTTATCCTTTTGGTCATGACCCAAAGCTCATGACCATAGGTGAGGATGGGAACGTAAATCGACCGGTAAATTGAGAGCTTTGCCTTCCGGCTCAGCTCCTTCTTCACCACAACAGATCGGTACAACGTCCGCATTACTGAAGACGCCGCACCGATCCGCCTGTCGATCTCACGATCCACTCTTCCCCCACTCGTGAACAAGACTCCTAGGTACTTGAACTCCTCCACTTGGGGCAGGGTCTCCTCCCCAACCCGGAGATGGCACTCCACCCTTTTCCGGGCGAGAACCATGGACTCGGACTTGGAGGTGCTGATTCTCATTCCGGCCACTTCACACTCGGCTGCGAACCGATCCAGTGAGAGTTGAAGATCCCGGCCAGATGAAGCCATCAGGACCACATCGTCTGCAAAAAGCAGAGACCTAATCCCGCGGCCACCAAACTGGAACCCCTCAACGCCTTGACTGCGCCTAGAAATTCTGTAGTAAACCAACATGTTGTTCAAATTTATACTAATTGAAAACTGTGACATATTTTAATTAAAACCCCTAAGCCTAAAACATCTAAATAACATTACATGTTGGGTATTTTGTAAAATGTAAAAAAAAAAATAATAATAAAAAAATCTAAAATGTTTAGGCCCTTTAAAAAATATTAAGGACTCATATGTCAGTATTAATGAATAACTGCCAGTGTATAGCACAGGGGTCGGGAACCTTTTATGCTGAGAGAGCCATGAAAGCCAAATATTTTAAAATTTATTTCCGTGAGAGCCATATCATATTTTTTTAACATTGAATACAACTAAATGCGTGCATTTTTTAAGTAAAACCAACATTTTTAGAGTATAATAAGTCTCTAATTATTTCTAATAACATTGTTACTTTTTGAACAGGTGCGGTTGAAATGGATGGATGGATTAAAATGCATGAGAATGTTTTATATTTTGAAGGTTATTTTAACATCGTGGTTACCAGCGGAATTATTCATTACTTATCGTGTTAAGCAATGTCAGCTAAGATTTATCTGAGAGCCAGATGCAGTCATCAAAAGAGCCACATCTGGCTCTAGAGCCATAGGTTTCCTACTCCTGGTATAGCACAAACTGCAAAAGAATTGGACATGGCAAACTTAAAAGTTACCATTAAAATAACACTTAAGGGAAAATGGCAAAATTGCAGCAACAATTTACTGAAAGGTCAGAAAAGTAAACATTTGTCTCCTGAGGGTTAATACTGCTAGAAATTGTTGATGACATTTTCCAAACTTTCGAAAGTATAATTGACCGAGTGAGAATAAGGACGGTTAAGATTTACTGTGCTGCAAATTTCGATACTAAACTGGTTGGGAGTTTGCCCAACCAGTCTACATGTGCTTTGTGGACTTGGAGAAGGCATTTGACCGTGTCCCTCGGGAAGTCTTGTGGGGAGTGCTCAGAGAGTATGGGGTATCGGACTGTCTTATTGTGGCGGTCCGCTCCCTGTACGATCAGTGCCAGAGCTTGGTCCGCATTGCTGGCAGTAAGTCGAACACATTTCCAGTGAGGGTTGGACTCCGCCAAGGCTGTCCTTTGTCACCCATTCTGTTCATAACTTTTATGGACAGAATTTCTAGGCGCAGTCAAGGCGTTGAGGGGTTCCGGTTTGGTGACCGCAGGATTAGGTCTCTGCTTTTTGCAGATGATGTAGTCCTGATGGCTTCATCTGACCGGGATCTTCAGCTCTCACTGGATCGGTTCGCAGCCGAGTGTGAAGCGACCGGAATGAGAATCAGCACCTCCAAGTCCGAGTCCATGGTTCTCGCCCGGAAAAGGGTGGAATGCCATCTCCGGGTTGGGGAGGAGACCCTGCCCCAAGTGGAGGAGTTCAAGTACCTAGGAGTCTTGTTCACGAGTGGGGGAAGAGTGGATCGTGAGATCGACAGGCGGATCGGTGCGGCGTCTTCAGTAATGCGGACGTTGTACCAATCCGTTGTGGTGAAGAAGGAGCTGAGCCGGAAGGCAAAGCTCTCAATTTACCGGTCGATCTACATTCCCATCCTCACCTATGGTCATGAGCTTTGGGTCATGACCGAAAGGATAAGATCACGGGTACAAGCGGCCGAAATGAGTTTCCTCCGCCGTGTGGCGGGGCTCTCCCTTAGAGATAGGGTGAGAAGCTCTGCCATCCGGGAGGAACTCAAAGTAAAGCCGCTGCTCCTTCACATCGAGAGGAGCCAGATGAGGTGGTTCGGGCATCTGGTCAGGATGCCACCCGAACGCCTCCCTAGGGAGGTGTTTAGGGCACGTCCAACCGGTAGGAGGCCACGGGGAAGACCCAGGACACGTTGGGAAGACTATGTCTCCCGGCTGGCCTGGGAACGCCTCGGGATCCCCCGGGAAGAGCTAGACGAAGTGGCTGGGGAGAGGGAAGTCTGGGTTTCCCTGCTTAGGCTGTTGCCCCCGCGACCCGACCTCGGATAAGCGGAGGATGATGGATGTATGGAACTGTAGAAATGTACCAGGAAATCACAGTGTAACAGTGTTCTTTCACAATAAAATACTGTAGTAATATTTACTGTAACAGTACAAGTGACTATAAAAAAAAAACAATATCCTTGTTTTTCACAGCAAATGACTGTTATTGTACAGTAAAAGACTGCGAACAAGTCCTCTGTAATATCATAACAAACTACTGTAAATTTCTAACTGATATGTGTTCAAACAGGTTCTGTACACTGTTGGACAGTAAGTGGCCTTATGCTGTTAAACTTTTTATTACTGTAAAATTACAATTTTGAAGTTACAACATATAGTTGTAAGTTTATTTGTAATTAACCATAAAATGTACAGCTCAGTAAATTGCTGTAAATATAATTTACAGTAAATTAGGATTAAGATTCATTGTATTGTCATTAAACATGCATGAACGAACACAAGGTAACAAGATATATATATATATATACATACTAGGGGTGTGGGGGAAAATCGATTCGAATACGTTGTGCAATTCAGAATCAATTCTCATATTTTTTTTTTAAATCAATTTTTTCAATTATTATTTTTTTGATTTTTTTTTAATCAATCCAAAAAACCACTACACAGCAATACCATAACAATGCAATCCAATTCCAAAAGCAAGCCTGACCCAGCAACACTCAGAACTGCAATAAACTGAGCAATTGAGAGGAGACACAAACACGACACAGAACAAACCAAAAGTAGTGAAACAAAAATGAATATTATCAACATCAGTATCAATATTAGTTATAATTTCAGCATAGCAGTGATTAAAAATCCCTCATTGACATTAGCATTAGAAATTTATTAAAAAAATTTAAAAAAAGAACAATAGTGTCACAGTGGCTTCCACTTGCATCGCATCTCATAAGCTTGACAACACACTGTGTCCAATGTTTTCACAAAGATAAAATAAGTCATATTTTTGGTTCGTTTAATAGTTAAAACAAATTTACATTATTGCAATCAGTTGATAAAACATTGTCCTTTACAATTATAAAAGCTTTTTTTCAAAAAATCTACTACTCTGCTAGCATGTCAGCAGACTGGGGTAGATCCTGCTGAAATCTTATGTATTGAAGGAAAACAGAATCGTTTTGAATCGGAAAAATATCGTTTTTTAATCGAGAATCGCGTTGAATCGAAAAAATCGATACATATAATCGAATCACGCCCCTTAAGAACGATATTGAATCGAATCGTGGGAAACCCAAAGATTGCGTGTGTGTGTGTGTGTGTGTGTGTGTGTGTGTGTGCTCCAAAAACTACAAAACACTATGCTATATTAGCAAACTATATAGCACATACATAGTTATGAGTATGCACAACTAATATAAATTGTTCTGTCCTAAACATACAACAAAAATACTGTAAATACTACTGTGTAAGTAATGCAATTATTAGCCAGTAAATTTATCGTGAATTCACAATGAAATGATTTACAACAAGGGTGCCCATTACGTCGATCGCGATCGACTGGTCGATCTCGGAGGGTGTGTCAGTCGATCTCAAGCCAGGCATTAAAAAATAGACATAAAAATGAGCAATCATCAATCATACCAAGACTTCACTTTCGTCAGTTGTTTGACATTCTCGGCACCCGAGGATCTTGTGAGATGACGCTGGCTGCTGCGAGCTCATATTTAAGAAAAAAATCACTAACAGGGCGGACGCAGAGAAACACATTTTATTTCTAGAGACTCCGTACCTACTGTCAAAACTCTAAAGACCGACTGCACAGTTCCTGTCTTCACCATAAAAGACCTGTTTCATCCTGCCTGTGCTAACAAAATAAGAGTCTCAGAAAGCTAGCGTGCACAAGCTAGCAAGCTACGGAGTTTGATGCCAATGTATTTCTCCCCCGCCCTCAGCGACCGCTTTCTCACTTGCTTGCCCACCCGCACACTCACTGACGTCATCACCTGCTGCCAGACATTAAAGGGCCACACACATATACTACTCTCATAACAAAGTGTTTAAAAACGAGTATGCAAGTTGGACAAATGAGATGCCAAATCCAACCACTTTCATGTGGTATTGGACAGAAAGGAGGACTTTTTTTTTCCTCCATTTGAAAATGCGGACGTTATCAGCACCACTGTCTAATTCCAATCAATGCAAGTCATCAGAATCAAATACACCAACTTATATTCTTGTCTTCATGAAAGAAAGGAATCTATGTGTGTTAAACCTGCTTGTATTATTATTAAACACCATTAACTTGTTAACAAAAATGTCTCTTTGTTAAACATGCTTGTATTATAGTAAGTCTAAAACCCAATTCAATAACCGTGTCTTTCGACAAAAGTATTTTGAGATAATCCAGGTCAAATAAACCACCGTTCACAGTGTACATGCAGACTATTTGATGTTCAATAAAGGTAAATACAGTGGTATCTCAATTAACGTGCCACAACGAGCTCATAACTCAAACACTCGTATTTCCAATCAGCCCCGTCCACTGAAATCAATTTAGTCTGTGCTTGTCCGCCCAAAACACCACAGTTTTAACATGTAACATGCCTTTTAACAAGAAAAAAAACTGTTTTTATCAATCAATCAATCAATCAATGTTTACTTATATAGCCCTAAATCACTAGTGTCTCAAAGGGCTGCACAAACCACTACGACATCCTCGGTAGGCCCACATAAGGGCAAGGAAAACTCACACCCAGTGGGACGTCGGTGACAATGATGACTATGAGAACATGATACTGTGATACTGATGATACTGATGACTATGAGAACATATGAGAACATGATACTGTGAAAGATCAATCCATAATGGATCCAACACAGTCGCGAGAGTCCAGTCCAAAGCGGATCCAACACAGCAGCGAGAGTCCCGTTCACAGCGGAGCCAGCAGGAAACCATCCCAAGCGGAGGCGGATCAGCAGCGCAGAGATGTCCCCAGCCGATACACAGGCGAGCAGTACATGGCCACCGGATCGGACCGGACTCCCTCCACAAAGGAGAGTGGGACATAGAAGAAAAAGAAAAGAAACGGCAGATCAACTGGTCTAAAAAGGGAGTCTATTTAAAGGCTAGAGTATACAAATGAGTTTTAAGGTGAGACTTAAATGCTTCTACTGATAATAATAATAATAATAATAATATAGGCACCAGCGCCACCCGCGACCCCACAGGGAATAAGCGGTAGGAAATGGATGGATGGATAAATATAGTTTGAAAAACGTTTTAATAGCCTGTAAAACAAGCAATGAAAGTGGTTTTATGAAATAATGTAATCATTCATAAGCATTTACCTTTGGGAACCAACGTTTTTGGGTCTCTCCTATGGACTTCTTCTCTGTTGTGTAACAATAGGAACTAGGAATTTAGTTTGTTGCACACGGCCACATTTGAATGATCGACCGGAGAGACCAGAGTTGAACGCAAACAATATGTAGGGCCGTTGAAATATATTATAATTAATTGCGACTTGTCCAGGGTGTACCCCGCCTTCCGCCCGATTGTAGCTGAGATAGACGCCAGCACCCCCCCCGCGACCCCGGAGGGGAATAAGCGGTAGAAAATGGATGGATGGATGTTTTAAAAACGTTTTTACTAATTCCTTTTTTTGCCCTCCAAATTAGATTTTTACATTTGCACGTATTGTCTTGTTTAGTTTAGTTTTTTTGAACATACACAGCTCTTTTATCTTCATATTTCGATGTCCAAACAGGAGTATTTTACCACCATAGAGTGCTTTTTGGAATAAATACAGTTTTATAAAATGTCTGTTAATTGAAAGGGTGGAGTGCCATCTCCGGGTTGGGGAGGAGACCCTGCTCCAAGTGGAGGAGTTCAAGTACCTAGGAGTCTTGTTCACGAGTGAGGGAAGAGTGGATCGTGAGATCGACAGGCGGATCGGTGCGGCGTCTTCAGTAATGCGGACGTTGTATCGATCCGTTGTGGTGAAGAAGGAGCTGAGCCGGAAGGCAAAGCTCTCAATTTACCGGTCGATCTACGTTCCCATCCTCACCTATGGTCATGAGCTTTGGGTCATGACCGAAAGGATAAGATCACGGGTACAAGCGGCCCAAATGAGTTTCCTCCGCCGTGTGGCGGGGCTCACCCTTAGAGATAGGGTGAGAAGCTCTGCCATCCGGGAGGAACTCAACGTAAAGCCGCTGCTCCTTCACATGGAGAGGAGCCAGATGAGGTGGTTCGGGCATCTGGTCAGGATGCCACCCGAACGCCTCCCTAGGGAGGTGTTTAGGGCACGTCCAGCTGGTAGGAGGCCACGGGGAAGACCCAGGACACGTTGGGAAGACTATGTCTCCCGGCTGGCCTGGGAACGCCTCGGGATCCCCCGGGAAGAGCTAGACGAAGTGGCTGGGGAGAGGGAAGTCTGGGCTTCCCTGCTTAGGCTGTTGCCCCCGCGACCCGACCTCGGATAAGCGGAAGATGATGGATGGATGGATGTTAATTGATGCAAAAATCCTTACATTTATTGGTGCAGTACATCTTTAGACAGTTTTAAACCAGTATTTTAAGTTCAATCGTACTACTTTATTATATGCGTGGCGCAGTGGAAGAGTGGCCGTGCGCAACCCGAGGGTCCCTGGTTCAAATCCCACCTAGTACCAACTAGGTCACGTCCGTTGTGTCCTGAGCAAGACACTTCACCCTTGCTCCTGATGGGTGCTGGTTGGCGCCTTGCATGGCAGCTCCCTCCATCAGTGTGTGAATGTGTGTGTGAATGGGTAAATGTGGAAGTAGTGTCAAAGCGCTTTGAGTACCTTGAAGGTAGAAAAGCGCTATACAAGTACAACCCATTTATTTATTTATTTATTTGGATCCATTGTGGATTGAACTTTCACAGTATCATGTTAGACCCGCTCGACATCCATTGCTTTCCTCCTCTCTAAGGTTCTCATAGTCATCATTGTCACCGACGTCCCACTGGGTCATTTTTGTCACCGATGTCCCACTGGGTGTGAGTTTTCCTTGCCCTTATGTGGGCCTACCGAGGATGTCGTGGTGGTTTGTGCAGCCCTTTGAGACACTAGTGATTTAGGGCTATATAAGTAAACATTGATTGATTGATTATCATTAAACAGCATTAACTTGTTAACAAAAATGTCCATCCATCCATCCATCATCTTCCGCTTATCCGAGGTCGGGTCGCGGGGGCAGCAGCCTAAGCAGGGAAGCCCTGCTTACAAAAATGTCTCTTTCATAAATAAATAAATATAAATTATAAATAGGAATGAGGTAGATCTCCTCGACTTGGTCAATGGAAAAGTAGCTCGCCTGCAGAAAAAGTGTGAGCGCCCCTGATTTACAGTGAAACATGTGAAATCAGACAAATGCTAAACATATATAGCTTCCATGCATGCAGATTGACAAATTGCACAAATAAAAGCGATGAATCTTGTTAAGGGTGTCTAATGTGCACGCATGAATTAAAGGGCAGCGAGATGTTTCTACCTTGAGCTGCACATGGCATTGCACCGGCGTCCACGTCATACTGTAACACTCGCTCCCCGCGTCCTCGTCCGCGTCCAGGGAGATCTTGATCTCGGCCACCTTGTCCCAGGTGTAGCAGAACTCGGTCTTGTTGAGCCAGCACAGGTTCCTGACGAAAGGAACCTCCAGGTCGGGGTCCCCCACGTTCCCGACGTCTATCTCCACGTAAGTCCTGTCCTCCGCCAGGGTCTGGATGACCAAGGAGTGGGTCCTTCTCTCCCAGACGAGTCCGCTGAACGTCCCCTTGAGGATCCAGTTCTTGTTGGGCTGGTCCACCACTTGCCAGTAAATGATCCCGATGGTCATGACGAAGAAAACAGCCACGCCGAGACACGCGATCGCGCCTTTCCACGTCTCGTTCATCTCCTTCAAACCCGTGTCCCATGTCACCTCCGGGATGGGGCTGGGGTTCCTATTTCGAGCGTGAGGCATTTTTTTTTTTTTTTCCGATCAGCAAAGAAGCAAACACCGAGAAATGCTGCAGAAAGCTCCGTGCGCCAAAAGCGTCATGGTGCCATATTTGCGCGTCTATTTCCTTCAACTGCACTCCTTATTGCGCCACTTTGCCGTCCGGCAAACCTGTCAAAACCCGCAGGAATTATTACGTGACTTACTGCATCGTGACGCCGCATGCAAAAAGGCTCGAACTATCAATAAAGCGGCGGGCTGCCCCCGGTTTGGCAGCAGTGCCGACGAATAGTCCCCGAAGACGCGCTCTCGCTTGCGCCGTGTGTGCAGTCTGACGTAACGCCGCGCTCTTTCTTCCCATGCAAGGTGGAGAGAGAGAGAGAGAGAGAGGGGGGGTCAGGGGTCTTTGCCAGAGTCTTGGAGCTGCCAGCGTGGACGAGGAGGCCACGGTCGAGCCAAGGGAATGCGTGGCTGCAGACTTTTCCGTGCGCTCTGAGTGCGTAAAGAGGTGTCCAGCCTGTACGGCAGGGGGTCTCAAACACGCGGCCCGCAGCTTAATATGAAAGTTTACATCTATATCATTTCTCTTATTTCCAAATAACATAAAGTTAGTTTTATTTAGGTTTAATGATAATTTATTAGCATCAAACCATTTTTTTAGTTTACACATCTCCACTTTCACTCATTTGCCGCTTTTCCACTAATGCAGGGGTAGGCAACCCAGAATGTTGAAAGAGCCATTTCGGACCCAAATAACACAACGCTGTCAAAAGCCGCATTCATATAAAACTTGCGAGCCCGCACTAACATTAAACTTTCATATTAAGCTGCGGGCCGCAAAATTGGCCCGCGAGCCACGTGTTTGAGAGGGGGGTCAGGGGTCTTTGCCAGAGTCTTGGAGCTGCCAGCGTGGACGAGGAGGCCACGGTCGAGCCAAGGGAATGCGTGGCTGCAGACTTTTCCGTGCGCTCTGAGTGCGTAAAGAGGTGTCCAGCCTGTACGGCAGGGGGTCTCAAACACGCGGTCCGCGGGCCAATTTTGCGGCCCGCAGCTTAATATGAAAGTTTACATCTATATCATTTCTCTTATTTCCAAATAACATAAAGTTAGTTTTATTTAGGTTTAATGATAATTTATTAGCATCAAACCATTTTTTTAGTTTACACATCTCCACTTTCACTCATTTGCCGCTTTTCCACTAATGCAGGGGTAGGCAACCCAGAATGTTGAAAGAGCCATTTCGGACCCAAATAACACAACGCTGTCAAAAGCCGCATTCATATAAAACTTGCGAGCCCGCACTAACATTAAACTTTCATATTAAGCTGCGGGTCGCAAAATTGGCCCGCGAGCCGCGTGTTTGAGAGGGGGGTCAGGGGTCTTTGCCAGAGTCTTGGAGCTGCCAGCGTGGACGAGGAGGCCACGGTCGAGCCAAGGGAATGCGTGGCTGCAGACTTTTCCGTGCGCTCTGAGTGCGTAAAGAGGTGTCCAGCCTGTACGGCAGGGGGTCTCAAACACGCGGCTTGCGGGCCAATTTTGCGGCCCGCAGCTTAATATGAAAGTTTACATCAATATCATTTCTCTTATTTCCAAATAACATAAAGTTAGTTTTATTTAGGTTTAATGATAATTTATTAGCATCAAACCATTTTTTTAGTTTACACATCTCCACTTTCACTCATTTGCCGCTTTTCCACTAATGCAGGGGTAGGCAACCCAGAATGTTGAAAGAGCCATTTCGGACCCAAATAACACAACGCTGTCAAAAGCCGCATTCATATAAAACTTGCGAGCCCGCACTAACATTAAACTTTCATATTAAGCTGCGGGCCGCAAAATTGGCCCCTCGAGCCGCGTGTTTGAGAGGGGGGTCAGGGGTCTTTGCCAGAGTCTTGGAGCTGCCAGCGTGGACGAGGAGGCCACGGTCGAGCCAAGGGAATGCGTGGCTGCAGACTTTTCCGTGCGCTCTGAGTGCATAAAGAGGTGTCCAGCCTGTACGGCAGGGGGTCTCAAACACGCGGCTTGCGGGCCAATTTTGCGGCCCGCAGCTTAATATGAAAGTTTACATCAATATCATTTCTCTTATTTCCAAATAACATAAAGTTAGTTTTATTTAGGTTTAATGATAATTTATTAGCATCAAACCATTTTTTTAGTTTACACATCTCCACTTTCACTCATTTGCCGCTTTTCCACTAATGCAGGGGTAGGCAACCCAGAATGTTGAAAGAGCCATTTCGGACCCAAATAACACAACGCTGTCAAAAGCCGCATTCATATAAAACTTGCGAGCCCGCACTAACATTAAACTTTCATATTAAGCTGCGGGCCGCAAAATTGGCCCGCGAGCCACGTGTTTGAGAGGGGGGTCAGGGGTCTTTGCCAGAGTCTTGGAGCTGCCAGCGTGGACGAGGAGGCCACGGTCGAGCCAAGGGAATGCGTGGCTGCAGACTTTTCCGTGCGCTCTGAGTGCATAAAGAGGTGTCCAGCCTGTACGGCAGGGGGTCTCAAACACGCGGCTTGCGGGCCAATTTTGCGGCCCGCAGCTTAATATGAAAGTTTACATCAATATCATTTCTCTTATTTCCAAATAACATAAAGTTAGTTTTATTTAGGTTTAATGATAATTTATTAGCATCAAACCATTTTTTTAGTTTACACATCTCCACTTTCACTCATTTGCCGCTTTTCCACTAATGCAGGGGTAGGCAACCCAGAATGTTGAAAGAGCCATTTCGGACCCAAATAACACAACGCTGTCAAAAGCCGCATTCATATAAAACTTGCGAGCCCGCACTAACATTAAACTTTCATATTAAGCTGCGGGCCGCAAAATTGGCCCGCGAGCCACGTGTTTGAGAGGGGGGTCAGGGGTCTTTGCCAGAGTCTTGGAGCTGCCAGCGTGGACGAGGAGGCCACGGTCGAGCCAAGGGAATGCGTGGCTGCAGACTTTTCCGTGCGCTCTGAGTGCGTAAAGAGGTGTCCAGCCTGTACGGCAGGGGGTCTCAAACACGCGGCCCGCAGCTTAATATGAAAGTTTACATCTATATCATTTCTCTTATTTCCAAATAACATAAAGTTAGTTTTATTTAGGTTTAATGATAATTTATTAGCATCAAACCATTTTTTTTAGTTTACACATCTCCACTTTCACTCATTTGCCGCTTTTCCACTAATGCAGGGGTAGGCAACCCAGAATGTTGAAAGAGCCATTTCGGACCCAAATAACACAACGCTGTCAAAAGCCGCATTCATATAAAACTTGCGAGCCCGCACTAACATTAAACTTTCATATTAAGCTGCGGGCCGCAAAATTGGCCCGCGAGCCACGTGTTTGAGAGGGGGGTCAGGGGTCTTTGCCTGAGTCTTGGAGCTGCCAGCGTGGACGAGGAGGCCACGGTCGAGCCAAGGGAATGCGTGGCTGCAGACTTTTCCGTGCGCTCTGAGTGCGTAAAGAGGTGTCCAGCCTGTACGGCCGGGGTCTCAAACACGCGGCTTGCGGGCCAATTTTGCGGCCCGCAGCTTAATATGAAAGTTTACATCTATATCATTTCTCTTATTTCCAAATAACATAAAGTTAGTTTTATTTAGGTTTAATGATAATTTATTAGCATCAAACCATTGTTTTAGTTTACACATCTCCACTTTCACTCATTTGCCGCTTTTCCACTAATGCAGGGGTAGGCAACCCAGAATGTTGAAAGAGCCATTTCGGACCCAAATAACACAACGCTGTCAAAAGCCGCATTCATATAAAACTTGCGAGCCCGCACTAACATTAAACTTTCATATTAAGCTGCGGGCCGCAAAATTGGCCCGCGAGCCGCGTGTTTGAGAGGGGGGTCAGGGGTCTTTGCCAGAGTCTTGGAGCTGCCAGCGTGGACGAGGAGGCCACGGTCGAGCCAAGGGAATGCGTGGCTGCAGACTTTTCCGTGCGCTCTGAGTGCGTAAAGAGGTGTCCAGCCTGTACGGCAGGGGGTCTCAAACACGCGGCCCGCGGGCCAATTTTGCGGCCCGCAGCTTAATATGAAAGTTTACATCTATATCATTTCTCTTATTTCCAAATAACATAAAGTTAGTTTTATTTAGGTTTAATGATAATTTATTAGCATCAAACCATTTTTTTAGTTTACACATCTCCACTTTCACTCATTTGCCGCTTTTCCACTAATGCAGGGGTAGGCAACCCAGAATGTTGAAAGAGCCATTTCGGACCCAAATAACACAACGCTGTCAAAAGCCGCATTCATATAAAACTTGCGAGCCCGCACTAACATTAAACTTTCATATTAAGCTGCGGGCCGCAAAATTGGCCCGCGGGCCGCGTGTTTGAGAGGGGGGTCAGGGGTCTTTGCCAGAGTCTTGGAGCTGCCAGCGTGGACGAGGAGGCCACGGTCGAGCCAAGGGAATGCGTGGCTGCAGACTTTTCCGTGCGCTCTGAGTGCGTAAAGAGTTGTCCAGCCTGTACGGCAGGGGGTCTCAAACACGCGGCTTGCGGGCCAATTTTGCGGCCCGCAGCTTAATATGAAAGTTTACATCAATATCATTTCTCTTATTTCCAAATAACATAAAGTTTGTTTTATTTAGGTTTAATGATAATTTATTAGCATCAAACCATTTTTTTAGTTTACACATCTCCACTTTCACTCATTTGCCGCTTTTCCACTAATGCAGGGGTAGGCAACCCAGAATGTTGAAAGAGCCATTTCGGACCCAAATAACACAACGCTGTCAAAAGCCGCATTCATATAAAACTTGCGAGCCCGCACTAACATTAAACTTTCATATTAAGCTGCGGGCCGCAAAATTGGCCCGCGAGCCACGTGTTTGAGAGGGGGGTCAGGGGTCTTTGCCAGAGTCTTGGAGCTGCCAGCGTGGACGAGGAGGCCACGGTCGAGCCAAGGGAATGCGTGGCTGCAGACTTTTCCGTGCGCTCTGAGTGCGTAAAGAGGTGTCCAGCCTGTACGGCAGGGGGTCTCAAACACGCGGCCCGCGGGCCAATTTTGCGGCCCCCAGCTTAATATGAAAATTTAATGTTAGTGCGGGCTGGCAAGTTTTATATGAATTACGTCTTTTGACAGCGTTGTGTTATTTGGGTCCGAAATGGCTCTTTCAACATTCTGGGTTGCCTACCCCTGCATGAGTGGAAAAGCGGCAAATGAGTGAAAGTGGAGATGTGTAAACTAAAAAAATGGTTTGATGCTAATAAATTATCATTAAACCTAAATAAAACTAACTTTACGTTATTTGGAAATAAGAGAAATGATATAGATGTAAAATTATATATAGACAATGTTAGTATAAAAAGAGTAAACTAAATAAAATGTTTGGGTGTGATCTTGGACCACAGGATCTGCTGGAAGTCACACATTACATACATCAAAGGGAAGTTGGCCAGAAGTATTGCTGTCCTGGGTAAAACAAGGCACATTCTTAATCAAAAAACATTACACACTCTTTATTGTATACTTGTTTTACCATATTTGAGTTACTGTCTAGAAGTTTGGGGAAATACATACAGGACGAACATCCAACCATTATTCATAATGCAAAAAAGGGCCATCGGACTGATACATAACACAGGACCCCGAGAACACACTAATGGATTATTTATAAAAACATTTGATTTAAAACTGCCCAAATGATTTATAAAGCAAGTAAAGATTTACTTCCAACAGGGTTACAGAGAAGATTTTTACAAAGAGAAGGGAATTATAATTTAAGAGGAGAACTACTTTTTAAGATCCAATATTGTAGAACAACGCAGAAACGAATGAGTATAACAATAGCAGGGGTTAAAATATGGAACTGTTTAAAGGATGAAATAAAACACAGCACCAACATAAACCAGTTTAAAAAGCTTTTTAAATCATTTATCATTAGTAAATATAAGAAAGAAGAGCAAACATTGTTTTAGAAAGACAATAATATATATGTATATAAATACAATTTATGATTTCATAATTATACATATAGGTTATATTAAAATGTATATATTACCACTTTATATGGAATTTAAATAGATTGTGTATATATAACATATATATATATATAAGTGTACAAATGTATATGTTTGATTTAAATGTTAAACTGTGTATATGAGACGTTTGCTACATATATAAAAAAAAAGTAATATAAGTGAAGCATGTTTTGGATTTTATATATTTTGAACCTTGTTCTTGTTGTGATGGGGTAGGTTTATATAAGCGTTGCTTCAACCTACACCCTTTCGGCTCAATCATTGCTCAAATGAGTGTTTTTTTTTTTTTTCTTCTTTTCTTGTTGTTGTTCTTTGTTTTATGTGAAGATTGCCGAAATAAAATACATTGATTGATTGATTGATTAAAAAGCGGCAGATAAGTTGCCATGGAGACGAGGGTTTCCTTACGTGCCTGGCTGCAGTCACACCGGTGACACCTGTCCGTAGTGCCGGCCCAAGCCTCCATGGGGCCCTCTAGTTGATTTTGAGGCCCTCTAGTTCTGCCAATAATATTGATTGTTGATCATTCACACTAGAGATGCGCGGTTTGCGGTCTCATCCGCGGAGTCCGCGGATAAACCGCGGGTCGGGCGGTTGACATGACGAAAAAATACATTTTAATTAGATTCGGGCGGGTGGCGGTTAAACCATCCGGAAATATTTGATATGCATGGTTCTGTGATCGGTGTCCTTTGCCGTTCAAAGTTCAAAGGTATTCATAGTCAAGGTAACGTGTGGAGTTCCCCAGGGTTCGGTCCTTGGCCCTGCACTCTTCAGCATCTACATGCTGCCGCTAGGTGACATCATACGCAAATACGGTATTAGCTTTCACTGTTATGCTGATGACACCCAACTCTACATGCCCCTAAAGCTGACCAACACGCCAGATTGTAGTCAGCTGGAGGCGTGTCTTAATGAAATTAAACAATGGATGTCCGCTAACTTTTTGCAACTCAACGCCAAAAAAACGGAAATGCTGATTATCGGTCCTGCTAGACACCGAACTCTATTTAATAATACAACTCTAGCATTTGACAACCAAATAATTAAACAAGGCGACACGGTAAAGAATCTGGGTATTATCTTTGACCCAACTCTCTCCTTTGAGGCACACATTAAAAGTGTTACTAAAACGGCCTTCTTTCATCTCCGTAATATCGCTAAAATTCGCTCCATTCTGTCCACTAAAGACGCTGAGATCTTTATCCATGCGTTTGTTACGTCTCGCCTCGACTACTGTAACGTATTATTTTCGGGTCTCCCCATGTCTAGCATTAAAAGATTACAGTTGGTACAAAATGCGGCTGCTAGACTTTTGACAAGAACAAGAAAGTTTGATCACATTACGCCTGTACTGGCTCACCTGCACTGGCTTCCTGTGCACTTAAGATGTGACTTTAAGGTTTTACTACTTACGTATAAAATACTACACGGTCTAGCTCCATCCTATCTTGCCGATTGTATTGTACCATATGTCCCGGCAAGAAATCTGCGTTCAAAGGACTCCGGCTTGTTAGTGATTCCCAAAGCCCAAAAAAAGTCTGCGGGCTATAGAGCGTTTTCCGTTCGGGCTCCAGTACTCTGGAATGCCCTCCCGGTAACAGTTCGAGATGCCACCTCAGTAGAAGCATTTAAGTCTCACCTTAAAACTCATTTGTATACTCTAGCCTTTAAATAGACTCCCTTTTTAGACCAGTTGATCTGCCGTTTCTTTTCTTTTTCTTCTATGTCCCACTCTCCCTTGTGGAGGGGGTCCGGTCCGATCCGGTGGCCATGTACTGCTTGCCTGTGTATCGGCTGGGGACATCTCTGCGCTGCTGATTCGCCTCCGCTTGGGATGGTTTCCTGCTGGCTCCGCTGTGAACGGGACTCCGCTGCTGTGTTGGATCCGCTTTGGACTGGACTCTCGCGACTGTGTTGGATCCATTGTGGATTGAACTTTCACAGTATCATGTTAGACCCGCTCGACATCCATTGCTTTCCTCCTCTCCAAGGTTCTCATAGTCATCATTGTCACCGAAGTCCCACTGGGTCATTATTGTCACCGATGTCCCACTGGGTGTGAGTTTTCCTTGCCCTTATGTGGGCCTACCGAGGATGTCGTAGTGGTCTGTGCAGCCCTTTGAGACATTAGTGATTTAGGGCTATATAAGTAAACATTGATTGATTGATTGATTGAAAGTGCCATTAAAGACCTGTGTCATAAAGCGAAGAAGACAATAAGAGACACTATTATTCTCCTGAATGACTGCCGATAGTCACACGGATAATATGCATTAGGGCGTGCTATAAAGCCATTGGCTTTGTCGACTACTGCAACATGTACATCTGCTTGTCAGTCCAGCATCATGTTGTGTGTGGCTTCCGCGGCAACATGCACACGACTGCAAGGCATACTAGGTGACACAGAGTACACTGATGGTTGTGATATAAACAATTTTAACACTCTTAGTAATATGCGCCACGCTGTGAAGCCACACCAATTAAGAACGAGAAAACACTTTTCGGGAGAACATCCTCACAGTAACACAACATAAACGCAACACAACAGATACCCATAATCCTTTGTATTCATGAAACTTCCTGACTGTTTTATACACCCCTAGCAGCCCCCCGTGTGGCGTTAAGGTGGGTGGGGTTGGGGCCGCGGGAGGTGTAAAATATATTCAGGAATTGTCACGGATACAAAGGATTATTGGTATTTGGAGTCCAACCCTCACTGGAAATGTGTTCGACTTACTGCCGGCAATGCGGACCAAGTTCTGACACTGATCGTACAGGGAGCGGACTGCCATAATAAGACAGTCTGATACCCCATACTCTCTGAGCACTCCCCACAGGACTTCCCGAGGGACACGGTCGAATGCCTTCTCCAAGTCCACAAAGCACATGTAGACTGGTTGGGCAGACTCCCATGCACCCTCAAGAACCCTGCCGAGAGTATTAAGTTAAATTCCATGTGTGTTAAACATAACTGGACAATAAAGCTGATTCTGATTCACTTTATTATGTTTGGTAACAAAAACCTGAAACAGCAATGTGCAAAAATAATTCGTAGTGCAAGAAAAACAATAAAGTGCAACAATAAAATCACTTAAATACGTATAAAAAGGAACAAATTCAATTGTACAAAAACCAACATCATTAAATTCAATATCAAGCAAATACTTAAATAATATTAATGAACAGAGTTACCAGAAACAAGGTAACATGACGGTTTATAAACAAATATAAAGTTACTACATATTAAAACTATGTAAATGTACATAACGATGTGCAAAAATTTGGGGGGGAAAAAATCAAAATAAACTACCTTAATTCACACATTTGACTATCACATCACAGTTTTGTTCCTCTGTTCTTCACCACTCCACCCACTCCTTAAAACCTGTGCTTCCTGGCTTTTCTGGAGGCAAAGTCATTTATGACATCACTGTAAGAAATCTGATGGCCGACTTTGTCATTAATACTAATCACTGCTAGTCCACTCAGTCTTTTATGAGCCATGGAAGATCGCAAATAGTTTTTTTAAATTAATTTGAGCTTAGAAAAGCTACGCTCTGCAGATGCAACAGTCTCAGGAAGAGTGCAGACTCGTACATGCAAAAAATAAAAAATAGGAATTTTTTGTTAATTGCTTATTGTGGCGGTCCGCTCCCTGTACGATAAGTGCCAGAACTTGGTCCGCATTGCCGGCAGTAAGTCGAACACATTTCCAGTGAGGGTTGGACTCCGCCAAGGCTGTCCTTTGTCACCGATTCTGTTCATAACTTTTATGGACAGAATTTCTAGGCGCAGTCAAGGCGTTGAGGGGTTCCGGTTTGGTGACCGCAGGATTAGGTCTCTGCTTTTTGCAGATGGTGTGGTCCTGATGGCTTCATCTGACCGGGATCTTCAGCTCTCACTGGATCGGTTTGCAGCCGAGTGTGAAGCAACCGGAATGAGAATCAGCACCTCCAAGTCCGAGTCCATGGTTCTCGCCCGGAAAAGGGTGGAATGCCATCTCCGGGTTGGGGAGGAGACCCTGCCCCAAGTGGAGGAGTTCAAGTACCTAGGAGTCTTGTTCACGAGTGAGGGAAGAGTGGATCGTGAGATCGACAGGCAGATCGGTGCGGCGTCTTCAGTAATGCGGACGTTGTACCGATCCGTTGTGGTGAAGAAGGAGCTGAGCCGGAAGGCAAAGCTCTCAATTTACCGGTCGATCTACATTCCCATCCTCACCTATGGTCATGAGCTTTGGGTCATGACCGAAAGGATAAGATCACGGGTACAAGCGGCCGAAATGAGTTTCCTCCGCCGTGTGGCGGGGCTCTCCCTTAGAGATAGGGTGAGAAGCTCTGCCATCCGGGAGGAACTCAAAGTAAAGCCACTGCTCCTCCACATCAAGAGGAGCCAGATGAGGTGGTTCGGGCATCTGGTCAGGATGCCAACCGAACGCCTCCCTAGGGAGGTGTTTAGGGCACGTTCAACCGGTAGGAGGCCACGGGGAAGACCCAGGACACGTTGGGAAGACTATGTCTCCCGGCTGGCCTGGGAACGCCTCGGGATCCCCCGGGAAGAGCTAGACGAAGTGGCTGGAGATAGGGAAGTCTGGGTTTCCCTGCTTAGGTTGTTGCCCCCGCGACCCGACCTCGGATAAGCGGAAGAAGATGGATGGATGGATGGATGCTTTTGGGGCCCTCTAATGGCCGCGGGGCCCTAAGCAAGCGCTTAGTTCGCCTTGGGCCGGCTTCCCCTGTCGGTCAGTAATAACAGTGCCCGAGAACCTGGACCAATTCAAATCGTTATGTTGTTTTTTTTTATTGTGTAATTTGCATTGCCTCACACAATGAACACTACATATATTTTTATATGACGCCATCACTTTTTTGCGCTCGCTATCCAGGTACTTTCCCGGCTATTATCCGCCGACCGCCGTGTTGCTGTAGGGGGGAAAAGCGGAAAGACACACATTGCGGAATTAACATGATTCTCCGTGCGTCGGCTAAATACTAATATATTAATATTAGGGCTGTGAATCTTTGGGTGTCCCACGATTCGATTCAATATCGATTCTTGGGTCACGATTCGATAATGTATCGATTTTTTTGATTCGATTCTCGATTCAAAAACTATATTTTTCCGATTCAAAACGATTCTGTATTCATTCAATACATAGGATTTCAGCAGGATCTACCCCAGTCTGCTGACATGCTAGCAGAGTAGTAGATTTAAAAAAAAAAAAGCTTCTATAATTGTAAAGGACAATGTTTTATCAACTGATTGCAATAATGTAAATTTGTTTTAACTATTAAATGACCCAAAAATATGACTTATTTTATCTTTGTGAAAACATTGGACACAGTGTGTTGTCGAGATGCGATGCAAGTGTAAGCCACTGTGACACTATTGTTCTTTTTTTATTATTTTTATAAATGTCTAATGATAATGTCAGTAAGGGATTTTTAATCACTGCTATGCTGAAATGATAATTAATATTGATACTGTTGTTGATTATATTTATTTTTGTTTCACTACTTTTGGCTTGTTCTGTGTCGTGTTTGTGTCTCCTCTCAATTGCTCTGTTTATTGCAGTTCTGAGTGTTGCTGGGTCAGATTTGGTTTTGGAATTGGATTGCATTGTTATGGTATTGCTGTGTATTGGTTTGATAAAAAAAAAAAAAAAAAAAGATTTAAAAAAAAAAAGAGATTCGATTCTGAATCACACAACGTAAACGATTCGATTCGTATTCGAATCGATTTTTTCCCACACTCGTAATTAATATATTTACTTATTTGCACAGATAAAGTTGCGGTCCATAAGGGATATAATTTGAAACGTCATTTTACAACTAGACATGCCTAAGAGTATGAAAAGATTTTTTTAAGAAATAATTTATTGCGGCCCAGTCTCACCCAGACTCTGCATCCAGTGGCCCCCAGGTAAATTGAATTTGAGACCCCTGCTGTATGGTGACTACTACTGGTGGTGCGTTTGGGTGGCTAATAGTACTCTGCAGGGGAGTCGGGACACTTGACATATACTTTAACCCAGGGGTCACCAACCTTTTTGAAACCAAGGGCTACCAGTTTGATACACACTTAAATAAATTGCCAGAAATAGCTAATTTGCTTAATTTACCTTTAATAAATAAATCTATATATTTTAAAAAAATGGATATTTCTGTCCGTCATTCCGTCGTACATTTTTTTTCCTTTTACGGAAGGTTTTTTGTATGGAATAAATGATGAAAAAAAAAACACTTAATGGAACGTTTTAAAAGAGAAAACACGAAAAAAATGAAAATAAAATTTTGAAACATTGTTTCTCTTCAATTTCGACTCTTTAAAATTCAAAATTCAACCGTAAAAAATGAAGGGAAAAACTAGCTAATTCGAATCTTTTTGAAAAAATTAAATAAATGATTTATGGAACATCATTAGTAATTTTTCCTGATTAAGATACATTTTATAATTTTGATGACATGTTTTAAATAGGTTGAAATCCAATCTGCACTTTGTTAGAATATATAAAAAATTGGACCAAGCTATATTTCTAGCAAAGACAATTCATTATTTCTTCTAGATTTTCCAGAATTTTTTTTTTTTAAAGAAATTGAAAAGACTTTGAAATAAAATTTAAATTTGATTCAACAGATTTTCTAGATTTGCCAGAATATTTTTTTTAACTTTAATCATAAATTTGAAGAAATATTTCACAAATATTCTTCATTGAAAAAACAGAAGCTAAAATGAAGAATTAAATGAAAATGTATTTATTTATTATTCTTTACAATAATAAAAAAAAATACTTGAACATTGATTCAAATTGAATGTGAGTGTGAATGTTGTCCGTCTATCTGTGTTGGCCCTGCGATGAGGTGGCGACTTGTCCAGGGTGTACCCCGCCTTCCGCCCGATTGTAGCTGAGATAGGCGCCAGCGCCCCCCGCGACCCCAAAAGGGAATAAGCGGTAGAAAATGGATGGATGGATGGATGATTTAAATTGTCAGGAAAGAAGAGGAAGGAATTTAAAATGTAAAAAGGTATATGTGTTTAAAAATCCTAAAATAATTTTTAAGGTTGTATTTTTTTCTCTAAAATTGTCTTTCTGAAAGTTATAAGAAGCAAAGTAAAAAAAAAAAGAATTTATTAAAACAAGTGAAGACCAAGTTTTTGAAATATTTTCTTGGATTTTCAAATTCTATTTGAGTTTTGTCTCTCTTAGAATTAAAAATGTCGAGCAAAGCGAGACCAGCTTGCTAGTAAATAAATACAATTTTTAAAATTGAGGCAGTTCACTGGTAAGTGCTGCTATTTTTAGAACAGGCCAGCAGGCGACTCATCTGGTCCTTACGGGCGACCTGGTGCCCGCGGGCACTGCGTTGGTGACCCCTGCTTTAACCATATTTGTTCTTGTGGCATTTCACACGTTTCTTAGAGCAGTGTTTTTTCAAACTTTTTTTCAGTGATGTACCCCCTGTTAACATTTTTTTTAATTCAAGTACCCCCTAATCCAGGGGTGTCCAAAGTGAGGCCCGGGGGCCATTTTCGGCCCGCAGCTAATCGTTTACCGGCCCGCCACACATACTGCAAAAACTGCAAAATTCATAGTATTGCAAAAATTTTAAAAAACATTAAAAAAATGTGGAATGAGGTGAAATCTAATGAGAAAAAGTGGAAATGTTGACACAAAGCTGCCATGCAGGCAGTTTTCTTTTCCTTTTGTCTTTACTTTCTTTTTTTTCCATTGCTCCAAAAAAAGGACAAATCCATGTTATAATGAATTATTACTTAAAAATTATCACTTTGAAATGTTTTATGTCAGGGGTCGGCAACCTTTACCACTCAAAGAGCCATTTTGCCCCGTTTCACAAAATATAGACGACAACTCTCTCCTTTGAGTCACACATTAAAAGCGTTACTAAAATGGCCTTCTTTCATCTTCGTAATATCGCTAAAATTCGCTCCATTCTGTCCACTAAAGACGCTGAGATCATTATCCATGCGTTTGTTACGTCTCGTCTCGATTACTGTAACGTGTTATTTTCGGGTCTCCCCATGTCTAGTATTAAAAGATTACAGTTGGTACAAAAGGCGGCTGCTAGACTTTTGACAAGAACAAGAAAGTTTGATCATATTACGCCTGTACTGGCTCACCTGCACTGGCTTCCTGTGCACTTAAGATGTGACTTTAAGGTTTTACTACTTACGTATAAAATACTACACGGTCTAGCTCCATCCTATCTTGCCGATTGTATTGTACCATATGTCCCGGCAAGAAATCTGCGTTCAAAAGACTCCGGCTTATTAGTGATTCCCAAAGCCCAAAAAAAGTCTGCGGGCTATAGAGCGTTTTCATTTCGGGCTCCAGTACTCTGGAATGCCCTCCCGGTAACAGTTCGAGATGCCACCTCAGTAGAAGCATTTAAGTCTCACCTTAAAACTCATTTTTATACTCTAGCCTTTAAATAGACTCCCTTTTTAGACCAGTTGATCTGCCGTTTCTTTTCTTTTTCTCCTATGTCCCACTCTCCCTTGTGGAGGGGGTCCGGTCCGATCCGGTAGCCATGTACTGCTTGCCTGTGTATCGGCTGGGGACATCTCTGCGCTGCTGATCCGCCTCCGCTTGGGATGGTTTCCTGCTGGCTCCGCTGTGAACGGGACTCTCGCTGCTGTGTTGGATCCGCTTTGGACTGGACTCTCGCGACTGTCTTGGATCCATTATGGATTGAACTTTCACAGTATCATGTTAGACCCGCTCGAAATCCATTGCTTTCGTCTTCTCCAAGTTTCTTAGTCATCATTGTCACCGACGTCCCACTGGGTGTGAGTTTTCCTTGCCCTTATGTGGGCCTACCGAGGATGTCGTAGTGGTTTGTGTTGTGGTTTGTGCAGCCCTTTGAGACACTAGTGATTTAGGGCTATATAAGTAAACATTGATTGATTGATTGATTGATGGATTGAAAGGGAGCCGCAACAATTCTTGCGAATACCTGCTGGTGGTCACCCATATAACTGTAATAAGGGCGTGCCATGAAGTCATTGCCTTTGACGCCTTCTACAACATGTACAGACAGCTTGCCAGTCCAGTAACATGTTGTATGTGGCTTCCGCAGATAAACGTACGAGATTGGAAGTCGTACTGGGTGATACAGGTTACACTGAAGGTTGTGATCAGAATAACTTTAACACTCTTACTAATATGCGCCACACTGTGAACCTACACCAAACAAGTAGGACAAACACATTTCTGGAGAACATCCCCACAGTAACACATTATAAACGCAACATAACAATTACCCAGAATGCCGTGCATCCATGACTCTTTCAGGCTATATTATACACCCCGCTAGCACCAAACCCCGCTTCCCCCGCCCCTTCCGTGCGTCGGTTGAGGTGGGCAGGGTTGGGGGTGCGGGGGAGTCTGAAAGAGTTGTGGATGCATGGCATTTTGGGTAATTGTTATGTTGCGTTTATAATCTGTTACTGTGAGGATGTTCCCCCGAAATGTGTTTGTCATTCTTGTTTGGTGTGGGTTCACAGTGTGGCACATATTAGTAAGAGTGTTAAAGTTGTTTATATCACAACTTTCAGTGTACTCTGTATCACCCAGCATGCCTTGCAATCTCGTTCGAATGACTATAGAAGCAGCGAAATGCATGCGTCCTGCTGGCACGTAGATAGCATGGCGTAAGGCGGGCGTGATAACATGTAGAGGACGTTAAAAGTAAAGCCATCATGGCACGCCCTCAATACTGTACTACGAGTGAAACTCGAAGAATGTTGACCCCGGGTGATGTCCGGAAGAGGCTCCGAGAACCGGAATCCCCCCTTAATAATCGGGGGGGGGGGGGATTGTACAGCTGAGCCACATCAGAGTGGCCAAAGACCAGCGGGTTGACGACCTATGTTTTATGTGGAAAAAATATTGCATATGTTGTGTGGTTGCCCTATAAAGACATAGAAGTTTTGACAAAAGAGCATAAAACAAACAAAATAATAGTTCAAACTTAAAATCGACAGCTATAACGGAAGTTGATCTTGAAATTTAAGTGTTAAAAATTAAAAAAAAGCAACTAATAAAATTGTATTACTTTATGAGTGGGGAACCTTTTGGATCTCAAATATATTTAGTAGGATTTCAGTTAACTTTTCACTGTGATTACTCAAAAATATTAAATAATTAAAATCAATGGTGTCCTGCATTATTGATCTTTGAATGCTTTAATTGCTAAATAAAGGAACTCTCCTAAAGGAATCAATAAAGTACTATCCATCTATCTATCTATCTATCCATCCATCCATCCATCCATCCATCTATCTATCTATCTATCTATCTATCTATCTATCTATCTATCTATCTATCTATCTATCTATCTATCTATCTATCTATCTATCTATCTATCTATCTATCTATCTATCTATCTATCTATCTATCTATCTATCTATCTATCTATCTATCTATCTATCTATCTGTCTATCTATCTATCTATCTATCTATCTATCTATCTATCTATCCATCTAAATACTGCATATTTCAGTTTTACTATAAAAAAAAACCAAGTTGTCTTTGACAGAAAAGGCATAAAACCTTATTTGTTTTACTTTATATCAACCTCAAGTTGATATAGAGATTTACTGGAAGCATTAAATTGAAAAAGAAAAAAATGATAATTTGAGTCATTTTTAACATTTTAGTGACTGAGACCCTCTATGCTCCCCAGGAGCCCTAAGGATAAAAAAAATGTCATATATTTTGTTATGGTTTGGAAATGAAAAATATCAAAATGGCCCCTGCATGCTTAAATTTTTACGGGTGCAACCCTCTGTGGAAAAAAGTTTGGACACCCCTGCCCTAATCAGAGCAGAGCATTTTTGGTTGAAAAAAAGAGATAAAGAAGTAAAATACAGCACTATGTCATCAGTTTCTGATTTATTAAATTGTATAACAGTGCAAAATATTGCTCATTTGTTGTGGTCTTTCTTGAACGATTTGGAAAAAAAGATATAAAAATAACTAAAAACTTTTTGAAAAATAAACAAGTGATTCAATTATAAATAAAGATTTCTACACATAGAAGTAATCATCAACTTAAAGTGCCCTCTTTGGGGATTGTAATAGAGATCCATCTGGATTCATCAACTTAATTCTAAACATTTCTTCTGTTGTGATCCGCTTCCCGGATCACATCCTTAGTCTGGTTTTTGAGTCCTTTTCGGTTTTTTGATTGTTTTGGACTCTTCCGGTGCGGAGTTTGTGTGTGCACTTCCTTGTTTGTTGTTGTCACCATGGTTACTTGATTTGTTCACCTGTTACTTATTTCCCTACGCACACCTGTTGGTAATTGTTACTTTAGTATTTAAGTCTGTTTTCGACCTCAGTTCTTCCTGGATGGTTTGTTTTGCGGTAAGCAACAGTCATGTTGGCATTTCCTAATCTCTTGTACCTTTGCTAAGTAGCTCCTTAGCTTCCGTGAGCTCAGCACGCTATTCTTGGACTTTTAGATTAGATTAGATTAGATTAGATAGTACTTTATTCATTCCGTCAGGAGAGTTCCTTCAGGAAAATTACAATTTTCAGCACAATCCCATTCAAGATCAGACAAACATTAAAGGGAGACAGAACAGGATCGCTGACGGGTCTGCCGGCTTCCAGCGCCCCTTACAAAAAAAGATGAGATACAGGTAAACAAGGGGGGAGGGGGGGGGGGAATAGAAGATTAAAATGAAATTAAAAAATCGGTCTTAGCCTGGGCCTTGGAGAGGGGGTGCAGACTGAGGCCAAGGGGAAAAAAACAAAACAAAACTGCATGCTAAATTTAGCATTAGCTTCTTGTACATAGGCACTCGCTTTATTTTTCCTTTTGTACCAGTGTTATTTTATCATTTTTTATATTAAACCACGCTCTTCTTACCTGCTATTACTGCCTGTCTGGTCCTTGTGCATCTTGGGGTGACACAATGCGTTTCCAACGTAACATCTTCACAAAAAACGAAATCTTTAACATCAATATATATAGAAAATGTCCCAAAAAAATCTAGCTGTCAACACTGAATATTGCATTGTTGCATTTCTTTTCACGGTTTATGAACTTACATTCATATTTTGTTGAAGTATTATTCAATAAATATATTTATAAAGGATTTTTGAGTTCTTGCTATTTTTAGAATGTTTTTGAAAAAAATCTCACGTACCCCTTGGCATACCTTCAAGTAACCCCAGGGGTACGCGTACCCCCATTTGAGAACCACTGCTCTACAGGGGAGTCGGGATACTTGACATACTTTAACCACATTTGTTCTTGTGGCATTTCATATTTTTCATTCAAACATATCTACCTTTGAATGAAATTATACAAGCGCATCTTAGGATAGACTTGTATAAATTTTGATTCGCAATGATAACAAAAAAGCTTTGATACAACAGACGTTTACATACACTTGTAAAGAACATAATGTCATGGCTGTCATGAGTTTCCAATAATTTCTACAACTCTTATTAGTTTGTGATAGAGTGACTGGAGCACATACTTGTTGGTCACAAAAAAAAAACATTCATGTAGTTTGGTTCTTTTATGAATTTATTATGGGTCTACTGAAAATGTGACCAAATCTGCTGGGTCAAAAGTATACATACAGCAATGTTAATATTTGTACTTTGGCAAGTTTCACTGCAATAAGGCACTTTTGGTAGACATCCACAAGCTTCTGGTTGAATTTTTGACCACTCCTCTTGACAAAATTGGTGCAGTTCAGCTAAATTTGTTGGTTTTCTGACAAGGACTTGTTTCTTCAGCATTGTCCACACGTTTAAGTCAGGACTTTGGGAAAGCTATTCTAAAACCTTAATTCTAGCCTGATTTAGCCATTCCTTTACCATTTTTGACGTGTGTTTGGGGTCATTTGCCCTGTTGGAACACCCAACTGCACCCAAGGGTTAACCTCAGGGTTGATGATTTTAGGTTGTCCTGGACAATTTGGAGGTAATCCTCCTTTTTCATTGTCCCATTTTAAGCACCAGTTCCATTGGCAGCAAAACAGGCCCATGGCATAATACTACCACCACCATGCTTGACGGTAGGTTTGGTGTTCCTGGGATTAAAGGCCTCACCTTTTCTCCTCCAAACATATTGCTGGGTAGAGCGGCCAAACAGCATCTGACCACAGAACTTTCTTCCAGAAGGTCTTATCGTTGTCTGGTAGAGGCGCTAGCTGTCCCAAGTTGTGACCCTGAATAGACCACTCCTCCATGCACCAGTGGTGACATCTCTACGTTGTCGACTTGTCGATATGGAAGAAAGAGCCCCCCTACAACCCTCTGCTGGATTTCCAATGGGTTGGACTCTCACATTATCATGAATGTAAAAATTCGAAAACTGGACCCACTTGGCATTCGTGGCAGTCGGTCACCCAGGAGGTTTCTTCTTTTTCACATTATAGGCTGTTGGAGTTTACCGTACACATAAGTACTGATTGATTAATTCAAAAATAGGGCCAATTCAAAATGTCTCATTTGGAGGAAGTACTGTATAGGGAAATGGCCAGATTGTTTCATAAATACCTCTACCATGGTTTGATTTCAAATATTTGGGACTTGTGAAGATCCCAAACACACAAAACAGAAACAAAGTTGGTTTTGCATTCAGGGTTCCCTATAGAAGGCTTCCTGATTGGCAACCAGGGACAGGTGTGTCCTCATTGCCAATCAGGGACAGGGCAGGGGGCCAGCATTAAGACCACAAGTGGGCAAATGGTTGTGAACAAGAAGCATAAAAATAAGAGCAGTAGACAGGAAATTAAAAAATTCAAAGAAACTGATAATAAATGTCATGAGAGAACATGACATTAAACATAATGAAATCATAAAGCTGAATATGTTCCCTGGCTGGGATTCAACCCCAGTACATCTACGAAGCAGCCCGGTACTAACACAAGGGATAGTGGAGATATTTGTGGAAAATTGCCATTAAATTTTTATCAGGGATGGAGCAGGAAGAGACTAGACATACCTTTGCGGTAAATGTTCATATAGAGAGCCTTGTCATTCATTTATTTTGCATGTGCTTATTAACGCAAAACAAGGGCACCCATAGATCATGAAGGGAGGGGCGGCCTTTTCTAAATCTGCATTAGTGATTACTTCCTCTTTGCCGATTTAATCCATCCAACCCACAAGTGTGGCATATAAGGTGCTAATTAGGAAGCATTATAATTGCACATGCAAAATGTGGAGCTTTATCACACAGCAAAATCCCACAGATGTGCATGCTGACAGCAGGAATGTCAACCAAAGCCTACGTGAATGTTCATTTCGCTACCAAAACCCATCTACAAAGGCGTTTCAGAGAATTTGGCAGTACATCCAACCACAGACGAAATGTTACCAAACCAGCTCAGGATCGCCAGCATTTTTTACCTCTAATATCATCTGAGACCAGCCACTCTGATAGCTGCTGCATTGATGGGTTTTACGGAATTAAATCATTGATCTGTCAATCAGAATGTCAGAGAAGCTGATCTGCATGCTCATCGCCCTCGTCGGAGCCTAAACTTAACTGCGGTTTGTCGTCGTAAGTGATTTAAGTGGGCAGATGCTAAAATTCAATGGCATGTGGCGTTTTGTAGAGGTGTTCTCTTCATGGATGAATCCCGGTATTCACTGTTCAGGGCAAAAAGCAGGCAGCGTGATCCGTACATGATTTGCGGGTGCCAGAAAACTCTCCGGGCATGTCTGAGATGCTCTGGATTGGCACATTCTATACTATACTGTATAGGGAAAATTGGCGAAGCGTGGTCTTCTGAGCCCACATTTTGTAGTGGCCTTTTATAGAGGCCAGCCTAATGCAGATCTGTGCAGTGATCATTCTTTGTAATCAGCATCCGGATATGTCACAACTTTAAATTGGATGTAGTATTTTGAGAAGTGCTCACTAACATAGATTGAGACAGATTATCCATCCATCCATCCATTTTCTACCGCTTGTCCCTAACGGGGTCGCGGGGGGCGCTGGCGCCTATCTCAGCTACAATCGGGCGGAAGGCGGGGTACACCCTGGACAAGTCGCCACCTCATCGCAGGGCCAACACAGATAGACAGACAACATTCACACTCACATTCACACACTAGGGCCAATTTAGTGTTGCCAATCAACCTATCCCCAGGTGCATGTCTTTGGAGGAAGCCGGAGTACCCGGAGGGAACCCACGCATTCACGGGGAGAACATGCAAACTCCACACAGAAAGATCCCCAGCCTGGATTTGAACCCAGGACTGCAGGAACTTCGTATTGTGAGGCAGACGCACTAACCCCTCTGCCACCGTGAAGCCCTGAGACAGATTAAGTGACCATTATCTGTTATGAGGTGGCGACTTGTCCAGGGGTATAGAGTGGCCGTGCCAGCAAATTGAGGGTTCCAGGTTCGTTCCCTACTTCTGCCAACCTAGTCACTGCCGTTGTGTCCTTGGGCAAGACACTTTACCCACCTGCTCCCAGTACCAGCCACATTGGTTGAAATGCAATTTAGATATTGGGTTTCACTATGTAAAAGTGCTTTGAGTCACTAGAGAAAAACGCTATATAATTCACTTCACTTCAATTCACTACCCCGCTTTTCACCCTAATGCAGCTGAGATAGGCTCCAATACCCCCTGCAACCTCAAAAGGGACAACTGGTAGAAAATGGATGGATGGAAGTGACCATTATTTGGGAGAATTAGGCCTTTTGTGTACACAGAAAATGTGTACACAAAAAAAACACACCTCGTTCATACGAGAAGTGTTGCAATTAAATAGATGTATGTAATTAGATAAAAGCTTAAACTGTTGCTTACTCGTTTAATAAGTGTTACTAATAAAACTTTTTTTTTTTTTTAATCCGGGTCAGGTGGAGTCTAAATCCGCTAAAATCGTCTCTGCAATAAAGCAGGGTGCTGTGATTTCTGTGACAGTAAAGAGAGGAAAGCTTTTCTAAAATTATGAATACATCTACCGTATTTCCTTGAATTGCCGCAGGGCATATAGTATGCGCCTGCCTTGAATTACCGCCTGGTCAAACTCGTGACCTGTCATCATTTTCTAAATGGAGGAGGCTGATTTCAATACCGGAAATGTGAAATTGCATAAAGGGAAGAAAATTAAGAGCTATTCAGTAGGGTTTAAGGTTCAAGCTTACATCACACTCACATTTTTACTGCATACCTTTGGTAAGTGCCGGAGTGAAAAGAGGTTTTAAAATAATTAGCGCATGCTTACTTTTACCGCATGCCTTTGGTAAGCGCAGGACTGAGAAGAGGTTTTAAATTAATTAGCGCCCCGGCGGCAATTCAAGGAAATACGGTATGTTGAAAGTGCAACTTCATTCTTGATGACGTGCATTTATTCGAACCAACAATGAAGTTTATGGCAAGCAAAAAAAATGGTGTTTATTCCTAATATTTTCCTCAAAATAGACATCGAGGCTATATAATGTTTTGTTCGATTAAAAATTTAAAATTAACAAAGTAATCAATAGATCAATAGACTACTAAAATGATTGATAGCTACAGCCATAGAATGTTTCGATCAATCTTCATGCATTGTGTACATTGTGTGGCTTCAGTTGTCCGAGTCTGAAAGAGGGTAACTCGCTAGTGTTACCATATCTGAGTTATTGTGGAGAAATAACTACAAAAGTACACTTCATTCATTAACGATGTTACAAAAAAGATCAGTTAAAACAATACATCATGTTGGATATAGAGAACATACTGTACAAAGTATTACATCGAAAATACTGAAATGGTTAGGAACTGGTAAGTTGGATCCCAAGGATGCAGAGACGTTTTGTTTGTGGAGAATTGCTCTTCCTTTTACTTTGGAGGAAGGATGACGTAGCAAAACAAAGGCGATGGTGGAAGCACAAAAACACACCATGTAAAACTACAACGATCAATTACCAACACTAAACCAAAAGCACTAGACAAGGCTAGGAATAATCCATCCATCCATCCATTTCCTACCGCTTATTCCCTTTCGGGGTCGCGGGGGGCGCTGGCGCCTATCTCAGCTACAATCGGGCGGAAGGCGGGGTACACCCTGGACAAGCCGCCACCTCATCGCAGGGCCAACACAGATAGACAGACAACATTCACACTCACATTCACACACTAGGGCCAATTTAGTGTTGCCAATCAACCTATCCCCAGGTGCATGTCTTTGGAAGTGGGAGGAAGCCGGAGTACCCGGAGGGAACCCACGCATTCACGGGGAGAACATGCAAACTCCACACAGAAAGATCCCGAGCCTGGATTTGAACCCAGGACTGCAGGACCTTCGTATTGTGAGGCAGACGCACTAACCCCTCTGCCACCGTGAAGCCCTGAGACAGATTAAGTGACCATTATCTGTTATGAGGTGGCGACTTGTCCAGGGGTATAGAGTGGCCGTGCCAGCAAATTGAGGGTTCCAGGTTCGTTCCCTACTTCTGCCAACCTAGTCACTGCCATTGTGTCCTTGGGCAAGACACTTTACCCACCTGCTCCCAGTACCAGCCACATTGGTTTAAATGCAATTTAGATATTGGGTTTCACTATGTAAAAGTGCTTTGAGTCACTAGAGAAAAACGCTATATAATTCACTTCACTTCAATTCACTACCCCGCTTTTCACCCGAATGCAGCTGAGATAGGCTCCAGCAACCCCCCGCGACCTCAAAAGGGACAACTGGTAGAAAATGGATGGATGGAAGTGACCATTATTTGAGAGAATTAGGCCTTTTGTGTACACAGAAAATGTGTACACTAGACAAGGCCAGGACTAATCCATCCATCCATCCATTTTCTACCGCTTATTCCCTTACGGGGTCGCGGGGGGCGCTGGCGCCTATCTCAGCTACAATCGGGCGGAAGGCGGGGTACACCCTGGACAAGCCGCCACCTCATCGCAGGGCCAACACAGATAGACAGACAACATTCACACTCACATTCACACACTAGGGCCAATTTAGTGTTGCCAATCAACCTATCCCCAGGTGCATGTCTTTGGAAGTGGGAGGAAGCCGGAGTACCCGGAGGGAACCCACGCATTCACGGGGAGAACATGCAAACTCCACACAGAAAGATCCCGAGCCTGGATTTGAACCCAGGACTGCAGGAC
Organism: Nerophis ophidion; assembly: GCF_033978795.1. NCBI lineage: Eukaryota > Metazoa > Chordata > Actinopteri > Syngnathiformes > Syngnathidae > Nerophis > Nerophis ophidion. The sequence continues at coordinate 53,270,421 of NC_084622.1, forward strand.
CTTCGTATTGTGAGGCAGACGCACTAACCTCTCTGCCACCGTGAAGCCGGCTAGGAATAATATTAAACGAAAAAATAAAACAGAGAAACAAAGTACAAAATAAAGGCGCTAGACTAGGCTAGATTAAAACAGGCAAACCTGAGACGATAAACGAGACGAACTATAGAGTCCGCTGGCGAGACAAATGACACATGCGTCTGTGGTAAGCAGTTGACAAAGTTCCGGCGCTCACAGACTAGGCCGACCCTGATCAACATCAGGTGTGTGCTGCTGCCCTGCGCCAGCTGCACTCCATACTGTGGACGAGAAAGAGAGTGAACATGGTGTGCAGACAAAAACAGAAATGAGCAAGGAAAATTTAGATTACCACAGAAATTCCATGACATAGTGAATTTGCAAAAAAACTAAGATTGTACATAAAGCAAACAATGATCTGCTACCCGAGAATATACAACAATTCTTCTCAACAGAAAAGGAGAAATATAATTTTATAGAAAAAATGTGTTCAAAACATTTGTAGGCACGTTAGAGATGCGCGGTTTGCGGTCTCATCCGCGGAGTCAGTGGTAAAACCGCGGGTCGGGCGTGTGACATGACGGAAAAATAGATTTTAATTAGATTCGGGCGGGTGGCGGTTGAATCATCTGGAAATATTTGATATACATGGTCCTGGGATTGGTATCCTTTGCCATTCAAAGAGTCATTTAAGACCCGTGTCACAAAGCGAAGAAGACAATAGGAGACGCTAATATTCTCTAGAACAGGGGTGCCCATTACGTCGATCGCGATCGACTGGTCGATCTCGGAGGGTGTGTCAGTCGATCTCAAGCCAGGCATTAAAAAATAGACATAAAAATGAGCAATCATCAATCATACCAAGACTTCACTTTCGTCAGTTGTTTGACATTCTCGGCACCCGAGGATCTTGTGAGATGACGCTGGCTGCTGCGAGCTCATATTTAAGAAAAAAATCACTAACAGGGCGGACGCAGAGAAACACATTTTATTTCTAGAGACTCCGTACCTACTGTCAAAACTCTAAAGACCGACTGCACAGTTCCTGTCTTCACCATAAAAGACCTGTTTCATCCTGCCTGTGCTAACAAAATAAGAGTCTCAGAAAGCTAGCGTGCACAAGCTAGCAAGCTACGGAGTTTGATGCCAATGTATTTCTCCCCCGCCCTCAGCGACCGCTTTCTCACTTGCTTGCCCACCCGCACAGTCACTGACGTCACTCACCTGCTGCCAGACATTAAAGGGCCACACACATATGCTACTCTCATAACAAAGTGTTTAAAAACAAGTATGCAAGTTGGACAAATGAGATGCCAAATCCAACCACTTTCATGTGGTATTGGACAGAAAGGAGGACTTTTTTTTTCCTCCATTTGAAAAAGCGGGCGTTATCAGCACCACTGTCTAATTCCAATCAATGCAAGTCATCAGAATCAAATACACCAACTTATATTCTTGTCTTCATGAAAGAAAGGAATCTATGTGTGTTAAACATGCTTGTATTATCATTAAACACCATTAACTTGTTAACAAAAATGTCTCTTTCATAAATAAATATAAATGATAAATAGGAATGAGGTAGACCTCCTCGACTTGGTCAATTGAAAAGTAGCTCACCTGCAGAAAAAGTGTGAGCGCCCCTGCTCTAGAATGACTATCAGCAGTCATCCAGATAATATGTATTAGGGCGTGCTATGAAGCCATTGGCTTTGTCGCCTTCTACAACATGTACGATCTACTTGTCAGTCCAGCAACATGTTGTGTGTGGCTTCCGCAGCAACACGTACACGACTGCAAGGCATACTGGGTGACACAGAGTACACTGATGGTTGTGATATAAACAATTTTAACACTCTTAGTAATATGCACCACGCTGTGAAACCACACCAAACAAGATTGACAAACACATTTCGGGAGGACATCCTCCCAGTAACACAACATAAACGCAACACAACAAATACCCAGAATCCTTTGTATCCATGAGAGTTCCTGACCATTTTATAGAGCGGCCGTGCCAGCAACTTGAGGGTAGCAGGTTCGATTCCCGCTTCCACCATCTTATTCACTGCCGTTGTGTCCTTGGGCAAGACACTTTACCCACCTGCTCCCAGTGCCACCCACACTGGTTTAAATGTAATTTAGATATTGGGTTTCACTATGTAAAGTGCTTTGAGTCACTAGAGAAAAGCGCTATATAAATATAATTCACTTCACTCCACTTATTCCCTTTGGGGTTGCGGGGGGCGCTGGTGCCTATCTCAGCTACAATCGGGCGGAAGGCGGCGTACACCCTGGACAAGTCGCCACCTCATCGCAGGTGGAATTAAATTATGGAATGAATTAAGCAAACAAATCAAACAATGTACTAAATTAAAGAAACTCTTCAAAGTTAGTGTTTACAAAGTACAGAGAAAACGAATCCATTATTTTATATGTATATTTATATTAGGGACGGCGTGGCGCAGTAACACAACATAAACGCAACACAACAAATACCCAGAATCCTTTGTATCCATGACAGATCCTGACCATTTTATACACCCCGCTAGCAGCCGGTAGAGCGGCTGTGCCAGCAACTTGAGGGTAGCAGGTTCGATTCCCGCTTCTGCCATCTTAGTCACTGCCGTTGTGTCCTTGGGCAAGACACTTTACCCACCTGCTCCCAGTGCCACCCACACTGGTTTAAATGTCATTTAGATATTGGGTTTCACTATGTAAAGTGCTTTGAGTCACTAGAGAAAAGCGCTATATAAATATAATTCACTTCACTCCACTTATTCCCTTTGGGGTTGCGGGGGGCGCTGGTGCCTATCTCAGCTACAATCGGGCGGAAGGCGGCGTACACCCTGGACAAGTCGCCACCTCATCGCAGGTGGAATTAAATTATGGAATGAATTAAGCAAACAAATCAAACAATGTACTAAATTAAAGAAACTCTTCAAAGTTAGTGTTTACAAAGTACAGAGAAAACGAATCCATTATTTTATATTTATATTTATATTAGGGACGGCGTGGCGCAGTAACACAACATAAACGCAACACAACAAATACCCAGAATCCTTTGTATCCATGACAGATCCTGACCATTTTATACACCCCGCTAGCAGCCGGTAGAGCGGCTGTGCCAGCAACTTGAGGGTAGCAGGTTCGATTCCCGCTTCTGCCATCTTAGTCACTGCCGTTGTGTCCTTGGGCAAGACACTTTACCCACCTGCTCCCAGTGCCACCCACACTGGTTTAAATGTAATTTAGATATTGGGTTTCACTATGTAAAGTGCTTTGAGTCACTAGAGAAAAGCGCTATATAAATATAATTCACTTCACTCCACTTATTCCCTTTGGGGTCGCGGGGGGCGCTGGTGCCTATCTCAGATACAATCGGGCGGGAGGCGGCGTACACCCTGGACAAGTCGCCACCTCATCGCAGGTGGAATTAAATTATGGAATGTATTAAGCAAACAAATCAAACAATGTACTAAATTAAAGAAACTCTTCAAACTTAGTGTTTACAAAGTACAAAGAAAAATAATCCATTATAAACATTCTGAATTCATTCCATTCATCCATTAATTTTCTAGATCAGGGGTGTCAAACTCAAACACAGAGGGGGCCAAAATTTAAAACTGAACAAAGCCGCGGGCCAAGGTTGAACAGATTAACCTTTTAATGGGGACCCAAACAAGTTTTGCATTGAATATTGAAAAAGCAGCGCTTATATAACTTTATAGTGACAAGCAAAATCGAGTTTCAAATAATAATAATTAAAAAATATCAATGGCATAGCAAATAAAATTTAGATAAAAAATTGACTGCTTCTTTTCTATTTGCAGCCTTCTGAGGTAAATATCCAAATAAACTTTTTCCACAGGCTAATAATACATTTGATAATAAAATAACAATAATGAATGAATCAAACATTCAAGCCTTGAAGTAGCAAGAGAAAGTGCATGAATAAAACGTTATTTATTGCTCAGTTTGCTTCACTGATTTGCTTTCAGACTGAATATGGAACAAGCAACGCTTATATAACTTGATATTGCAAAATCAACTTTCACAAAACAAACAAAAAACATCAATGGTGTATTAAATAAAATCAAAATAAAAAATGTAATGCCTCCTTTCTATATCCAGCCTTCTGAGGTAAATAACATTAACTTTTTCCACAGGCTAATAAATTTGAAAATAAAATAAAGAGGTGAGCGGGGTTTGGTGCTAGCAAGGGGTGTATATTGTAGCATCCCGGAAGAGTTAGTGCTGCAAGGGATTCTGGGTCTTTGTTCTGTTGTGTTTATGTTCTGTTACAGTGTGGATGTTCTCCCGGAATGTGTTTGTCATTCTTGTTTGGTGTGGGTTCACAGTGTGGCGCATATTTGTAACTGTGTAAAGTTGTTTATGCGGCCACCCTCCGTGTGATCGGAATGGCTGTTGACCAAGTATGCGTTGCAGTCACTTATGTATGTGTGACAGGGGCCGGCATGCTGTTTGAATGGAGGAAAAATGGACGTGACGACTGGTTGTAGAGGACACTAGAGGCAGTGCCTTTAAGGCACGCCCCCAATATTGTTGTCCGGGTGGAAATCGGGAGAAATTCGGGAGAATGGTTTCCCCAGGAGACTTTCGAGAGGGGCACTGAAAATCGGGAGGGTTGGCAAGTATGAGTATTAACGGTGAATGCGGTGTTATAATACCGGCGGGCCAGCTCTAATGTTAATTTGGTATCGCCCAGAGTTTGACACCCATGTTCTAGATAATCTTACTTATCTCATCATATGAAATAGTCCTGGGTTCAAATCCAGGCTCGGGATCTTTCTGTGTGGAGTTTGCATGTTCTCCCCGTGAATGCGTGGGTTCCCTCCGGGTACTCCGGCTTCCTCCCACTTCCAAAGACATGCACCTGGGGATAGGTTGATTGGCAACACTAAATTGGCCCTAGTGTGTGAATGTGAGTGTGAATGTTGTCTGTCTATCTGTGTTGGCCCTGTGATGAGGTGGCGACTTGTCCAGGGTGTACCCTGCCTTCCACCCGATTGTAGCTGAGATAGGCGCCAGCGCCCCCCGCGACCCCGAAAGGGAATAAGCGGTAGAAAATGGATGGATGGATGAAATATAACTACATCTACTGATTATTATTTATGTATTTATTTGCTTTTATTGTTTTTACGAATGGATTATGTTGTGAATAAATTGAGAACAGGAGGTGAACAAAGGTTTAGCGACCGCTATGTAAAAGAAAAGGGGTAGGATTAAATAAACTCTGTTTCTTCTTACTCCTTTTCAAACATGTTGAATAGAGAAACTGGAAATTGTGATGTATCATGTTGTATGCATGCATGTTCCAAATAAACACAAACTCAACTATTTGGTTCGTTTGAGCATCAAATGCAGCACTGCAATTGGTCAAAGGTCAAATTGCTATTATTTGGTTTCTCAATGTCCATTGTGTCTGTCAGTGTCAACATGGTGCCACTGAAGCTCTTTGATAACATATGGGTGCCTTCAATACAGGTTTAGCGGCGGTAAAAAACACCTTTTAGTGAAGATCTGACAGTCAGCCAAACCGGTCTGACGTTTTATTATTGGCCCCAGAATAAAAATTATTCTTAAAAATTGCCATTGCTTTAACAATGGTGTGTTCGTAGGTTAAGGTCTTCCACAGCGCCGCAGCAGATGTCCTAAGAGGAGCTGCTTGACATATCTTAAATATCAGTTGCTGTTGTCCCTCTGTATATATGTCAGACCCCCTTAGCTCCTAATCCGCCACATAACTTTGGCAGGGGCCGGGACGCAGCACAGTACATGCATGCATGTGGGTCTGTTCAAGTTCAACATGGGCATTGCAGCAGTCGGGCTCCTGGGTTAGAGGTCAGGCTAATGACAGCAACGGAACATCAAGGGAGGGTCTGAATTTACCCCACACTCGGTTCCATCCCTTGCGGCTATAAATAGGACGTGGACTGCTGATTGGCATGCATCCACTCCCTCAGAGAGTGTGAACGTGGGGTATTAACAAGACAAATAGGAGCTGAAATATTGTTCCCTTTGGGTTGAGGTTTTCTTTGCCCTAATGTGGGATCTGATGTCGTTAAAGTTAAAGATAAGTTACTAGGTGTGGTGAAATTACTGTCTGCATTCGACCCATCCCCTTGTTCCACACCCTGGGAGGTGAGGGGAGCAGTGAGCAGCAGAGGTGGCTGCGCTCGGGAATCATTTAGGGGATTTAACCCCCAATTCCACCCCTTGATGCTGAGTGCCAAGCAGGGAGGTAATTGGTCCCATTTTTATAGTCTTTGGTATGACTAGGCGGGGTTTTGAACTCACGACCTACATGGTAGACACTCTAACCACAAGGCAGTTGTGCAGTTGTGACTTCTGCAGCCCTTTGAGACACTTTTGATTAAGGGCTTTATAAATAAAATTTGATTGATTGATTGATTGTTCTGATGGAAGATTGGTGACGGTATTAATGAGGCTTTATTTTCAATCAATCAATCAATGTTTATTTATATAGCCCCAAATCACAAATGTCTCAAAGGACTGCACAAATCATTACGACTACAACATCCTCGGAAGAACCCACAAAAGGGCAAGGAAAACTCACACCCAGTGGGCAGGGAGAATTCACATCCAGTGGGACGCCAGTGACAATGCTGACTATGAGAAACCTTGGAGAGGACATCAGATGTGGGCAACCCCCCCCCCCCTCTAGGGGACCGAAAGCAATGGATGTCGAGCGGGTCAAACATGATGCTGCGAAAGTTCAATCCATAGTGGCTCCAACACAGCCGCGAGAGTTCAGTCCAAAGCGGATCCAAGACAGCAGCGAGAGTCCCGTCCACAGGAGACCATCTCAAGCGGAGGCGGATCAGCAGTGTAGAGATGTCCCCAATCGATACAGGCGCGCGGTCCATCCTGGGTCCCGACGAGCGGTCCATCCTGGGTCTCGACTCTGGACAGCCAGTACTTCATCCATGGTCATCGGACCGGACCCCCTCCACAAGGGGGGGTGGGACATAGGAGAAAGAAAAGAAGCGGCAGATCAACTGGTCTGAAAAGGAGGTCTATTTAAAGGCTAGAGTATACAGATGAGTTTTAAGGTGAGACTTAAATGCTTCTACTGAGGTAGCATCTCGAACTGTTACCGGGAGGGCATTCCAGAGTACTGGAGCCCGAACGGAAAACGCTCTATAGCCCGCAGACTTTTTTTGGGCTTTGGGAATCACTAATAAGCCGGAATCTTTTGAACGCAGATTTCTTGCCGGGACATATGGTACAATACAATTGGCAAGATAGGCTGGAGCTAGACCGTGTAGTATTTTATACGTAATTAGTAAAACCTTAAAGTCACATCTTAAGTGCACAGTGTGTGATTTGAGGTAAAGGCGAAAAGTGTCTTAATAGACAATTTTAAATAGTGCATATACTTCAAGAAAAACCGTGGAGGAAATGTTCTTATATTTTTCTCAGTGCCACATTGATTGATTGATTGATTGAGACTTTTATTAGTAGATTGCACAGTACAGCAGTGGTCCCCAACCACCGGGACGAATAATTTTTTATTAATTATTGTTTTATTTCTATTTTTTATTAAATCAACATAAAAAACACAAGATTCACTTACAATTAGTGCACCAACCCCAATAAAATCCCTTTTTCATGACAAAAAAAACAAACAAAAAAAAAAACAACAACAACAAAAATCTGCATAAGCAGTTGCAGACTGGTTGGTGTCTTCACTCTTTAACTCTGTGTGATAGTTTACAAAAAGTCTTTTAGAGGCAAAATGATAAAAAACAACAACAACAGCCCAATGCGGCAGTAGTAGATCAAGTTAACCCTAGTGTGGCCTGAAATTGGATGGGGATCTAGGCTAGAACGTTTTGAGCGGAATGAAAAAAATAGAGTAAATGCTCTTGACGGTTATCCACTCTCTTTGGGGTTTTTTTTATTTTTAAAGGAGGACTGCACTTTTTTTTTTTGACATGTTGCCTATCATTCACAATCTTCATATGAGAGAAGCACACATATGTTTTTCTTTAAAAAAAAAAAAAATGCATTCCAACTTGTAAATAAGTTCTAGCAAAAGTCATCTAACAATGGAGGTAATGGCATTCGTACTATTTCGCCTATAAAGCGCTCTACGAAAACATCCAAAAACCTCTATTAATGTACATGCTGTAAGAATATATGTAATGTGGTAACAGGCACATTCATAATAACTTTTTTTTTTTTTTTTTTTTACAAATCTTGCTTGTTTTAAGCATACTGTGGCATATTGGAATTGAGAAAAATGTGGATGCATATGCAAAAGTGTAATATATTTATCTGTACAGTCATCTATTTATTTATATCTGCACCTTATAGATTTTTTTTATCTTGCACTACCATGAGCTAATGCAACACAATTTCGTTCTTATCTGTACTGTAAAGTTCAAATTTGAATGACGATAAAAGGGAAGTCTAAGTCTAAGTCTAATATTAATTTTACAGATGCACGTTTAACATCTGCTATTTTCTACAACACCTAATCATAAATGATGATTCAGAACATATCTTTTTATGTCCAAATCTATTATAAGGAGGATGAGCTATGCGTTTTAAAAGCTGAATGATAAGCAGATACATAAAAGACCTCCTGAAATGAGATTTTCTTATTCAAACGGTAATAGCAGGTCCATTCTATGTGTCATACTTGATCATTTCGCGATATTGCCATATTTTTGCTGAAAGGATTTAGTAGAGAACATCGACGATAAAGTTCGCAACTTTTGGTCGCTAATAGAAAAGCCCTGCCTTTACCGGAAGTATGTGCGCGTGGCGTCACAAGTTGCAGGGCTCCACACATATTCACATTGTTTTTAATGGGAGCCACCAGCAGTAAGAGCAATTCGGACCGAGAAAGCGACAATTTCCCCATTAATTTGAGTGAGGATGAAAGATTTGTGAATTATGATATTGATAGCGAAGGACTAGAAAAAAAAAAAAAAAAAAGCGACAGCTGCGGGCGACGGCAGTGTGAGCGTTTCAGATGTAATTAGACACATTTACTTGGATAACTCTGGAAGATCCCTTATATCAGGGGCGCTCACACTTTTTCTGCAGGTGAGCTACTTTTCAATTGACCAAGTCGAGGAGATCTACCTCATTCCTATTTATAATTTATATTTATTTATTTATGAAAGAGACATTTTTGTTAACAAGTTAATGGTGTTTAATGATAATACAAGCATGTTTAACACACATAGATTCCTTTCTTTCATGAAGACAAGAATATTAGTTGGTGAATTTGATTCTGATGACTTGCATTGATTGGAATTAGACAGTGGTGCTGATAACGTCCGCATTTTCAAAAAAAAAGTCCTCCTTTCTGTCCAATACCACATGAAAGTGGTTGGATTTGGCATCTCATTTGTCCAACTTGCATACTCGTTTTTAAACACTTTGTTATGAGAGTAGCATATGTGTGTGGCCCTTTAATGTCTGGCAGCAGGTGAGTGACGTCAGTGAGTGTGCGGGTGGGCAAGCAAGTGAGAAAGCGGTCGCTGAGGGCGGGGGAGAAATACATTGGCATCAAACTCCGTAGCTTGCTAGCTTGTGCACGCTAGCTTTCTGAGACTCTTATTTTGTTAGCACAGGCAGGATGAAACAGGTCTTTTATGGTGAAGACAGGAACTGTGCAGTCGGTCTTTAGAGTTTTGACAGTAGGTACGGAGTCTCTAGAAATAAAATGTGTTTCTCTGCGTCCGCCCTGTTAGTGATTTTTTTTCTTAAATATGAGCTCGCAGCAGCCAGCGTCATCTCACAAGATCCTCGGATGCCGAGAATGTCAAACAACTGACGAAAGTGAAGTCTTGGTATGATTGATGATTGCTCATTTTTATGTATATTTTTTAATGCCTGGCTTGAGATCGACTGACACACCCTTCGAGATCGACCAGTCGATCGCGATCGACGTAATACCCACCCCAGCCTTATATGCTTATTGTTTCAATAGTGTTTTAGTGAGATTTTAAAGATTGTAAAAGATTTTAAAGACATACCTCGAGGTCGGATGGCTGCGGTGAACACGATGTGTCTCAGAGAGAGGCCGAGGAGCCAAGCTCACAGCTGCTGCTGCTGCAGGACGACAAATAATCCAATGATTTCTCCGGTAAGTCATATATCACAATTTCCCCATCCAAAAACATAATGGTTGACGTAGAGAAACATGTTTGTTTGACCGCTCCGCTTCACAACAAACAAAGAAACATCAGCTGTGTCTCGGTGCTAAAGACAGCTGCAATCCACTGCTTTCCACCAACAGCATTTTTTTTTATAGTCTCCATTATTAAATGACCTAATTTGCAAAATATTCAGCAACACAGATGTCCAAAATACTGTGTAATTATGCGGTTAAAGCAGACGACTTTTAGCCGTAGCTGGTGCTGAGCTAATATTTCCTGACAGTGACGTCACGCGTACGCGTCATCATTCCGCGACGTTTTCAACAAGAAACTCGCGGGAAATTTAAAATTGCAATTTAGTAAACTAAAAAGGCCGTATTGGCATGTGTTGCAATGTTAATATTTCATCATTGATATATAAACTATCAGACTGCGTGGTCGGTAGTAGTGGCTTTCAGTAGGCCTTTAAGTACTATTGCTAAGTGCTAAAAAAGAAATACAAACAACAAACATAATAAAACAATCACTTACTGTACAATGTTTGTTCTAACCGGGTTGTGGACTGATGGGACGATAATAAGTTCCTGTTTAAAATAATAATTAACTATAATCCTCAGGCAAGTGAAAACAAACTAAGAAAAAACATTAAAAATGTGTGTCTTTTGTTTCACCATCTCCAGGTATAAGTTGGATGTCAAAGTTGACTATCATCTCAATTAATGGCAACAACCTTCCACTATATAAGTGAGAAACATGATTTATAATCTAAAATTAACTTTCACCAACTCAGAGGTGATGCAGCAGTGTGCCATACCTGCATAACCTTGTTACCTTTGTTACCACGGTTTAGCTAAAAGTAGTTCCTTTGTGTTTGCGCTTATAACAATATGGCTAATACTTGAGTAAAATTCAGGTCTTGAGATGTAAATGAAGTATTGTTGGCGTTTTTTTAATGTTTAATGTTAGAGTCCAAAACTGCAAACTTCCCGAAACAAGCTGGTGAGACTCCTGGTCAACCTCCCATACAGGACTCACCTAACTCAAGCCCACTTTACCAAATTGTGATGGCTTAGAGTTGAGGAAAATGAAGTGAATTATATTTATGTAGCTTTTCTCCAGTGACTCAAAGTGCTTTACATGACGCGAAGTCGAACCCCCGCTTCTTCGGCAGCTGGAGCTGCGTGCACCAAGAGGCACCGCTACTGACAGCGCACTCAGACACGCCCTCACTCATGCTGAGAGCAGCACGCCCACACAGCAACGAGCCTGCAGCCTATCAAGAATCAACACACCTGGATTTGATGAGAAGGAGCTGCATAAAGACCAGCAGACCCGAGGGACCATTGCCAGAACATAGCCAATCTTTCACAGTAAGCATCACGGCTGGCACCCCTTCCTCGTTCCTTGCTCGCCTTCTTTGTGCTCTTCCTGGTTCCCCTGTTTGATGTCCCTTGTGTCTTCCGCAGTGTCTTGCCTGTTGCCTGTGATCGTGCCTTGCCTCATGACCTCCACCCGGATCTCTGCTTGCCTCCCTCGACTCTCGACCCCAGCTTGGACTCGGACATTGTTGCCTCTCTCCAACCCCCGACTGCTCGCTTCCCTGCTGACTACCTCTCCGTCTTGCTCCTTGGATTCGACGAAAGATTCACACAACACGCACCGACAACAACCCCTGCTAAGACTTACATTGTTAATTCTACACATCGTCCGCACTCATTCACTTGTGGTAGCATACACACCCCACACACTCCTCAAGGTTTTAAATAAACCTGGTAAACCACAGTTCTGCCTTGGTGTCGCCTCCTTCCCTCTGCCCGGTACACAACATTACATAGTGAAACCCAATATCTAAGTTACATTTAAACCAGTGTGGGTGGCACTGGGAGCAGGTGGGTAAAGTGTCTTGCCCAAGGACACAACGGCAGTGACTAGGTTGGTGGAAGCGGGGTTTGAACCTGGAACCCTCAAGTTGCTGGCACGGCCGCTCTACCAAGCGAGCTATACCGCCCAAAGAGTACACCAAATCGCAATGTGCCTGGTATTCAAAACACTCAGAGAATCTGTCCCCAAGTACCTGTTGAACTATTTCACCAGAGTAAATGATGCTCACAGGTACTTCACGAGAGGGAGTTCCTCGAATCTTGTCCCCCCTCAAATTCAAGACTCTCATGGGGAAAAAAATAATTACTATTATATACTACTATTTTGCCACCACACAGTGGAATGCACTACCAACAGACGATAAAATTCTAACTTCCCTACTAAATTTTAAAACTGCCACAAAATCATGGCTCAGCTCAACTTCTACCTGATCTGAACCAAAATTGATCCCCAGCAACTTTCCGAAGCATCAAACAGGTTTATATGTGGTCCGCCTATGCTTGGGATGGTTTCCTGCTGGCTCCGCTGTGAACGGGACTCTCGCTGCTGTGTCTTGGATCCTCCTTGGACTGGACTCTCGCGACTGTGTTGTATCCATTGTGGATTGAACTTTCGAAGTATCCTGTTAGATTCGCTCGACATCCATTGCTTTCCTCCTCTCCAAGGTTCTCATAGTCATCATTGTCACCGACGTCCCACTGGGTGTGAGTTTTCCTTGCCCTTATGTGGGCCTACCGAGGATGTTGTGGTGGTTTGTGCAGCCCTTTGAGACACTAGTGATTTAGGGCTATATAAGTAAACATTGATTGATTGATTGATTGATATATTTTCTCATTTTGTTTTGCACACTACTGTAGTCACGGTGGCAGAGGGGTTAGTGCGTCTGCCTCACAATACGAAGGTCCTGCAGTCCTGGGTTCAAATCCAGGCTCGGGATCTTTCTGTGTGGAGTTTGCATGTTCTCCCCGTGAATGCGTGGGTTCCCTCCGGGTACTCCGGCTTCCTCCTACTTCCAAAGACATGCACCTGGGGATAGGTTGATTGGCAACACTAAATTGTCCCTAGTGTGTGAATGTGATTGTGAGTGTTGTGTGTCTATCTGTGTTGGCCCTGCGATGAAGTGGTGACTTGTCCAGGGTGTACCCCGCCTTCCGCCCGATTGTAGCTGAGATAGGCGACAGCGGCCCCCGCGACCCCGAAAGGGAATAAGCGGTAGAAAATGGATGGATGGATGTAGTCAACGTGTGTATAGTCATGTACATAGTGTCATGTCAATCAATCATCAATCAATGTTTACTTATATAGCCCTAAATCACTAGTGTCTCAAAGGGCTGCACAAACCACTACGACATCCTCGGTAGGCCCACATAAGGGCAAGGAAACCTCACACCCAGTGGGACGTCGGTGACGATGATGACTATGAGAACCTTGGAGAGGAGGAAAGCAATGGATGTCGAGCGGGTCTAACATGATACTGTGAAAGTTCAATCCATAATGGATCCAACACAGTCGCAAGAGTCCAGTCCAAAGCAGATCCAACACAGTCGCGAGAGTCCAGTCGGAAAACATCCCAAGCGGAGGCGGATCAGCAGCGCAGAGATGTCCCCAGCCGATACACAGGCGAGCAGTACATGGCCACCGGATCGGACCGGACCCCCTCCACAAGGGAGAGTGGGACATAGGAGAAAAAGAAAAGAAACGGCAGATCAACTGGTCTAAAAAGGGAGTCTATTTAAAGGCTAGAGTATACAAATGAGTTTTAAGGTGAGACTTAAATGCTTCTACTGAGGTGGCATCTCGAACTTTTACCGGGAGGGCATTCCAGAGTACTGGAGCCCGAAATGAAAACGCTCTATAGCCCACAGACTTTTTTTGGGCTTCGGGAATCACTAATAAGCCGGAGTCCTTTGAATGCAGATTTCTTGCCGGGACATATGGTACAATACAATCGGCAAGATAGGATGGAGCTAGACCGTGTAGTATTTTATACGTAAGTAGTAAAATGTACCTGTATATTCGTCCTGGGCATGACGTTAAAGTGCATCCGGCAATGGAGGCTCCTCTACGGGGTCTTGGGGCACAAGGAGGCTAACCCCTTTACTACTGTTACCCCAGGTGGCCCTTGGCAAAGGCTTAGTACCTTACTGCCTCCTAGCCAGGGATACGGCGAAGACCTCAACGGCGGAGCAGGCGGAAGACGGTAGATTTAATAACCACCATAATGCCTGCGATGGCAGATGAAGGCTGCAGCAAAAAAGGGTCCCCAGTCGTCTTGGATTCCATGCCACTGGACACTGACCTGATTCTGTCAAGGATCGTGTGGTGACTGTCTGTGCACCAGTCTCCCCACGTTAAACAAAGCCATGCACAGGCATTCTCCATAAAGGGTTGCACCCCTTCCAGAAAGATCGTCATAATTGTTCGAGTGACCGCCGATGAATACCTGTATATGCACATAATTTATCCATTTGTTAATGTAATTTTTTTTATATACATGTTACAGGTTATATATCTTTTATTATTGAATGTATCAAATGTGATGAATATTTAATGGAACACAATGGAAACAAGCCTTTTGGCTTTTTGTGCCATTCATTGGCCTTTTTAAAGCATTACATTGATTGATTGAAACTTTTATTAGTAGATTGCACAGTACAGTACATATTCCGTACAATTGACCACTAAATGGCAACACCCGAAAAAGTTTTTCAACTTGTTTAAGTTGGGGTCCACGTTAATCAATTCATGGTAATTGTCATGCCTGTGAAACAGGTCTTGAGTTTGATCATGTTATGTTTTGTTTTTTGGACTCTTGTTTCCCGTTTTGCACTTCCTGGTTTTGTTTGTTTCCATAGTTACCCATTAATTTCCACCTGGTCTCCTAGTCACGCCCCGGTCCTCAGCTCTCACACCTGTTTCCAATTACCACAGCCAGTATTTAAGTCATTTGTTTTCTGTTCCTCGGCCTTGGAACTTTACTTGCATGCCTACCTACCTACCTACCTACCTATGCTGCACATCCTTCATGCCTTGCTATTCATGCCCCTTGTTTTTGGTCACAGTGTTTTGTTTTAGTTGTTCATAGCCATGCCATCGTGCTGTTTTTGTTTATAGTTCATTATTATTCATGCCATTGAGCAAGTGTTTTGGTTTCATGTTTATAGTTATAGGCTCAGTTCTAGTCTTTTGTTTCATAGCCCTGTTTTTGATCCGCCACTGAGCGCGCCCTTTGTTTCTCCTGTTTTTGTATTATAGTGTGTACATAAATTAATCATGTACCTTAATTTACGCCTGGCTCGTCCCAAATTCCCTCTGCATCGAAGAAGCAAAACAAATCCAAGTCATAGTCCTGACAGTAATTCATGGATTCAATTCTATAAGGTGTCAATAAACTTCTCAATCAATCAATCAATCAAACGCCCATTTGCTGCATTGTTAGCTACCTCGTACTTGCCGTATATTATGAATCAGAACGTATTGATAAAAATGTGATTGCGAATGGTAGGCAAAATTGAAGTGCAGTTTCCCTTAATGTACAAAATGTATCAAACTATGTTTCATGTCAATGTATATTAAGTCTTGAACTATGATTGCTTATCAGCCGTCTTGCGCAGCCTGAAAATCCACCTATTTTATATGGTCTGTCTCTTCACGTATCATCAGGAATTAAGACTTGATCTCTTTGAAAAGTCACAAAAATTACTCCATTCTTCATGAAAAGTAGCATCAGGGGAATCGCTTAAAGTTTAAGCGATGTGTTTTGCTTGAACAGTTTGGCCCACTGAATGCAACCTTTCTATCTACACGTCTGGATCTTCAATTTACAGCTTCTTTTTTTCCCCTTTCCAGGATATCCAATACCAACAATTTGTCCCCAGCTGCCTTTAAGTCAAAAGGGGGAAATTTCCAAACATACGCCGCCGTGTACTGAACGGTTTCCGTCCATCCACCTCTCTCACTTTCTGACGCTTTCCACTGCCCCAGACCTGAACCCTCATTCCAGTTCTCTTTGATACTCAAAAACACATCATGGTGGCGTCAGTAAAGTTAGTAATTTAACATTTTCTTCCTGAACCTTGCTGTGCGTGCCTGTTTGATTGGAAAGGGATAAACTTGGAAAAAACGATTGCCTCTCAGTGACCATACTTTAAGTGTGTATGCTTACTGTATGTGTTTTACAGTGTGCCACATACCCTGCCATTTAGCAGGCTATTAACAGATTATGACACCTGCCTTACTGAACTGTCAGCAAAAAGGTTAAAAACAAATTTCCATGAAGTGATAATCATGATTTATAAATATTTTATTATTATTTTGATATTTATTTATTATTATTGTCAAAGAGAGAACATAAAACACGCTGTTTACTAATCTTTAAATTTATTTTTCAACATTATAGGAGCTTTCTAAAAAATAAATAACACCCTATGGTCACCTTTACACTCTTTTAATTCAATATGGTAATGATGCCTGAAGTTGAGCTAATTAGTTTGGTCTTATTTGGTGGCAAATACTGGGGCTGCAGCTCTCGATTATTTTAGTAATCAACTAATTCAGGGGTCTCCAAACTTGGGTTAAAAGAATTTGGCCCGGCTATCTATTCGTGTGTATGTAAAGACACACACACGCACACACACACACACACACACATGTATATATATATATATATATATATGTATGTATATATATATATATATATATATATATACATATATATATATATATATATATATATATATATATACACACACACATAAAAATGCATAAAATATATATATATCCATACATCTATGTATATATATATATATATATATATATATATATACACACGTGTGTGTGTGTATACGTATATAAGTGTGTGTATATATATGTATATATACACACACATATATGTATGAATATATGTATATGTACATACCTGTATGTATGTATGTATGTATTTATATGTGTATATATATATTTCATATATATATATCCATCCATTTTCTACCGCTTATTCCCTTTCGGGGTCGCGGGGGGCGCTGGCGCCTATCTCAGCTACAATCGGGCGGAAGGCAGGGTACACCCTGGACAAGTCGCCACCTCATCGCAGGGCCTATATATATATATATATATATATAAATACATACATATGTATACGTATATATGTCCATGTATATATGCGCAGGGTTTCGTTAAAGTTGTTAGTGAGGTTAATGATAGAGCCCACATAATTTGGGAATAGCGCCATTAACGAAAGGCCAGCAAGAGTCTTAGTTGTGAACGCATTAATGTTACGGCTGCTGAAACATTGGTTATTAGTAGCTTGTTGACCATGTATCCGAACTTAAAATTTTATAAGGTAGCGATTAGACATATCTTTAGCATACAAGAGCATCACAACTTTGGACGGGATGACACCCTGGACAAGGACGAGATCTATCGTAATATCGTTGCGATGCGTGGGATCATTTATTATTTGTGTAAGATCCATCCATCCATCCATCATCTTCCGCTTATCCGAGGTCGGGTCGCGGGGGCAACAGCCTAAGCAGGGAAACCCCCAGCCACTTCGTCTAGCTCTTCCCGGGGGATCCCGAGGCGTTCCCAGGCCAGCCGGGAGACATAGTCTTCCCAACGTGTCCTGGGTCTTCCCCGTGGCCTCCTACCGGTTGGACGTGCCCTAAACACCTCCCTAGGGAGGCGTTCGGGTGGCATCCTGACCAGATGCCCGAACCACCTCATCTGGCTCCTCTCGATGTGAAGGAGCAGCGGCTTTACTTTGAGTTCCTCCCGGATGGCAGAGCTTCTCACCCTATCTCTAAGGGAGAGCCCCGCCACACGGCGGAGGAAACTCATTTCGGCCGCTTGTACCCGTGATCTTATCCTTTCGGTCATGACCCAAAGCTCATGACCATAGGTGAGGATGGGAACGTAGATCGA
The DNA here is from genome assembly GCF_033978795.1 of Nerophis ophidion. NCBI lineage: Eukaryota > Metazoa > Chordata > Actinopteri > Syngnathiformes > Syngnathidae > Nerophis > Nerophis ophidion. The sequence goes on from NC_084622.1 coordinate 53,288,399, forward strand.
CCGGTAAATTGAAAGCTTTGCCTTCCGGCTCAGCTCCTTCTTCACCACAACGGATCGGTACAACGTCCGCATTACTGAAGACGCCGCACCGATCCGCCTGTCGATCTCACGATCCACTCTTCCCTCACTCGTGAACAAGACTCCTAGGTACTTGAACTCCTCCACTTGGGGCAGGGTCTCCTCCCCAACCCGGAGATGGCACTCCACCCTTTTCCGGGCGAGAACCATGGACTCGGACTTGGAGGTGCTGATTCTCATTCCGGTCACTTCACACTCGGCTGCGAACCGATCCAGCGAGAGCTGAAGATCCCGGTCAGATGAAGCCATCAGGACCACATCATCTGCAAAAAGCAGAGACCTAATCCTGCGGTTACCAAACCGGAACCCCTCAACGCCTTGACTGCGCCTAAAAATTCTGTCCATAAAAGTCCGATACTCTCTGAGCACTCCCCACAGGACTTCCCGAGGGACACGGTCGAATGCCTTCTCCAAGTCCACAAAGCACATGTAGACTGGTTGGGCAAACTCCCATGCACCCTCAAGAACCCTGCCGAGAGTATAGAGCTGGTCCACAGTTCCACGACCACGACGAAAACCACACTGTTCCTCCTGAATCCGAGGTTCGACTATCCGACGTAGCCTCCTCTCCAGTACACCTGAATAAACCTTACCGGGAAGGCTGATGACCTCGGGACGGCGTGGCGCAGTGGGGAGAGTGGCCGTGCGCAACCCGAGCGTCCCTGGTTCAATTCCCACCTAGTACCAACCTCGTCACGTCCGTTGTGTCCTGAGCAAGACACTTCACCCTTGCTCCTGATGGGTGCTGGTTGGCGCCTTGCATGGCAGCTCCCTCCATCAGTGTGTGAATGTGTGTGTGAATGGGTAAATGTGGAAGTAGTGTCAAAGCGCTTTGAGTACCTTGAAGGTAGAAAAGCGCTATACAAGTACAACCCATTTATTACCAAATAATGCTCTGGAAGACAATGATCTGATGTTTAAAAAGCCCATATTATACATAGTGGGCTGTTTTGGGGCATTTTTGTTAATGGTATCCGTAGTACTGATATTTATAACATTACATATATTTTGCGTAGTGCGCCTTAAATAATTTTGATTTGATCTATTAATTGATATGGTGAGGATCTTGATATTATATGCTTGGTGCTGCGATAGATTTAACGCTTCAAAATTTGCCACCTCAGTAGAATGTTTATCCACCTCGGGCAAAGTCACTAAAGAAAAAACATTATCTGAATGATGTGTTATTCTATGAGAAATACAATGTGTGCAGGAATTTTCCAGTCTGGCGCTGATGAACTGACTTCTCTCGGAAACTAACAGACACTGTAGATGCCTGTGTACAAGCTTGCTCTATTGTAGTTATGTAAAGTGTAACTCAAACAATGATCTATCTTTCTAGAAAGAGGAATGGTGCCTTTAAGGGATGACGCCTTCCTGGTTAGGTGGAAGGCCATCTCTTTTATGCAAGCCTGTTTTTCCCCAGAAAAAGGGCCAGACATCAATAAAAGTTAGTCCCTGTTCTTTACAAAAACTAGCCAGCCACCCGTTAAGCAAGACTAATTTCCAATATCTCTCATATTTTTCTCTTGCAAGCAGTGGATCCAATACACATACTTTTTCATGGTAAGATTACAAGCTATTTTCCTCTTTGTAATCCCTGATTGTTTCATCCTAGTGTCATTGGAGCTGACGAGTACAACTATGTTCGAGTAGCTAGTGATACGAATAGCCTGTCGTACGTGTTTGTCCCTAAGATTAGCTTCAATGTCGGGTGCTCTGGCCCTGGAAATACAGATTACTTGAACTAGTTTACCAAACTGTATGTTCCGGGTGATGGAGTCCCCTATATTCAAGGTATGGTGTCCGGTAGACTGGGATGTAGGACGAGTTTAAGGGCTAAATCTCTTCTGTGTCATAACCGGTTCACCGATGCTTGTCGGCTGCTTAGGGCTACTCCAAGCTTGGCTAGTCAGCTCGCTACGGCTAACGTTAGCAAATGTGTCCGTGACGTCTAAAGTTATAAAGTTACTCTGCTCTAACTGGTGGAAACAGTCCTCTAGGAAGGACACCTTTTCATGGATAAGGTGCATGCAAAATAGGAAGCTATACTCACCTTGTTTCTTTTTTACCAAGTTGAGTTCCTGCTTTCTTTGGAGCGATGTGGCTTTAGACTGGGACTAGATTAGCTTTGCTAACTGAGAAATAGTCAAACATGCTACACTACAAATTATGAATAGCTGGATGCTAAGATGTTGGATTTAAGCAGTAGTGGGCGGATCGATATAATTATCAACAGTAACACATATTAATGATAGTATGACTATATGGTTTATACTACAGTGTTGAGATCAATATTTTTTATTATTGCATACATTTTTTGTTTTTATTTACAAACTTGGTAAATAAGAGCCAATAGTTGTTTTTTGCATTTGTTTAATTATTTTGCACTAATGCAATAAGGCCAATTCCATATTTGCTGTTACCTCACAAATGCTGATTGAGTCAATTATTTTATTAGACTAACTGACACATTGATACAAAGCAATAGAGGATTAAATAAAATAAAATTAATTAAATGTGAATACTTTACACTTAGAATAGAATAGTTGAATAGAATATAAAGTACTTTATTGATCCCTGGGGGAAATCCAGCACCACAGTTCGCTCGCAATAGACAATAATAATGATAAATAATATATATGTGAATTATATGTGTGAATTATATTTATATAGCGCTTTTCTCTAGTGACTCAAACCGTTTCACATAGTGAAACCCAATATCTAAGTTACATTTAAACCAGTGTGAGTGGCACTGGGAGCAGGTGGGTAAAGTGTCTTGCCCAAGGACACAACGGCAGTGACTAGGATGGTGGAAGCGGGAATCGAACCTGCAACCCTCAAGTTGCTGGCGCGGCCGCTCCACCAACCGAGCTATACCGCCCAACATATATATATATATATATATATATATAATATATATAACATATATTATATATATAATATATGAATGATATAAATATATTCTACATATATTCTACATTTAAGTGCATTTAGTCTTAAGATTTTGTATCCCAGCATTTCGGGTCATGCTGAAATACATTTAGGCTACAATTTCCATCCATCCATCCATTTTCTACCGCTTATTCCCTTTGGGGTGGCGGGGGGCGCTGGTGCCCATCTCAGCTACAATCAGGTGGAAGGCGGTCTACACCCTGGACAAGTCAACATCTCAAGGCTACAATTTGACTGAGAAATTGTCCAATAATGTCCAACAGTATATGATACATATTAGGGCACTAATGGTACGTCATTCTGAATTTGCTCTCTCGGAACAGACGCATTACTGTTTGACCATGCAGTCAACCAACTGAGGCATAAAAAATTGTTTCCACAATCCAAAGGACAAGCATAGCAGAGATATGCAGCCAAACAAACATTAAGCTGTCAGTGTGGTATTTTCTAACAGAGACTCCTGATGTTTCATTCAGTGATGTTTCAAACACATTATTTTGTAGAAGTCGGACAAAGTCTCCCTCTGCTGCTACGTCTAAAGCTGTACATGTGAATCATAGTCAGTACCAATGTCATCATCCTTGAAATTTTAAATTCTACTTAAAGAGGAACTGCACTATTTATTTTATTTTGCCTATTGTTCACAATCATTATGAGAGACAATCATTTTTTTTTAGGATTCTAAAGATAATAAAAGATACTTGCAATATGCGACTATTTGGGAGTCAGCCTTCGAAGCCCTCTAAATTAACAACTTCATAACCCTCCATCAATTTGTTATGACACGCTGCAGTATATATATATATATTTATAATGTATTAACAGACGCGTTCTTAATAACATGAAATATGTACAATATTTACAGTATTTTGGCCTGTTTTAAGCATTGCCGGAACGTCTTTCCTCAGCGCATTTATTTCCGTTTTCATAGCAGGGTACTTCCGAATTCTGGCAAAAAATGTGTGTTCCTACTTTCTGAACTAACCGCGAGTGCGTTCTAATCATGACAGACTTGTTAACATACAGCAAAGACCACTATATTAAGAAAAATGAAGATTATCAACCTTACCTTTTTGAAGCTGAACATACGGAGGATGAACATTTGGTTGTAGAAGCGAGCACGAAGATAGGGTGAAACGTTGGAGCAGACGAAAGACGAGAGTGAGGTTGGATTTTGAAAAAAATCACAGCACCAAGATAATCACATAAATGACCACAATAATCATGCATGTATTGACGCAGATTACGTACCACATTTATTTTTTTCCACATGCTCCTTTACTTTAACCGTGGATGGTTGCCTAAAAGGCTGCGTGGTTTGTTATACGATCAGGGATCAACAGTGATATGCAGTACCACTTATTTTCTTTCCATTCTGTTACCGAGTAAAATCTCGGTATCGGTGACACTTGTCCAGTACCGATACTTTGTGCAAATATACCTATTGTGTTTGGTAAAATTTAAAAGTAGTGAATTTTTAACTGTTGCTGCTTCACCACTGTATTCATCATTTTTGAGTTTAAGAAACTTCTCCATGGCTTCAGCTCTTGACTTCTTCTGTTTGTTTGAGATTGTTAATACCGCCACAAGTGGTGGAAAAATATGTTGAAACTGGGTACTGCTGTGGCCCATACGGACCGATGGTGAGAAACTGATATTTTTTGCCAGATCTCTAGGGGGCCCGATGGCAGGGGCGTCACTAGACCTAATACTGTACTGGGGCACACCTGGGGCACAAATAATTCATGTGAGCGTGCAAAGCGCGCAAGCAAAAACATTTTTACCACTTATTCATCATAAAAAATACATAAATAGTGCTTTAAACTATGAAATCATATCAGATTATGTTGTATGGATCTTTGATTAACCACCTGAAATTAGCTAATGCATTTGACCTACTTGTGCACTTTTTTACTCCAGACTTCTGAACTGCTACTGGTAAAAGCAAAAAGGAAGAGCAATGAATCTTTTTGAAATATTTATTGCGGTAATCATCTGCAAATTTAACATCTACAAAAGTAAAACAAAAAATAAAGCACCCCTACATCTCTGGGTTCTTTTATATTATTTAATTTCCATTTATGGCAATGTGGCTAATCCTATTTCAGATACACACAACTATAAAATATACACAAAACAATAAAGCCACAGTAGAAGAATAAATGAACAACTGTTGTGTGTCTGTTCAGGGAATCATTTTCTGAGAAGTAAACTGTAATGTCTCCTTTTCATTTTTGCAAAGTGGTCAATCACTCTGGACGGACATGGAAATATTACAGTAAGTGTTATACAGTTGACCAGTGGTTCCCAACTGCTGGGTCGTGACATAAAAGTGGATTGTGTGTCATTTTCAGTGAGTCGCAGTCAGATGTGTGCATGAAAAAAAAGTTTAGGGAGAAAAAAATCAAATTGTGGCAACAAAACCAGATTATTTTAGCCTTTTTTCTAGTGACTATTAGTGGGTATTTTAGCAAAAGGCAAACCGACTAACAAGTTGGAGGAGGACTCAGGACAGACATGGAAATATATTTTAAAAAAATCTAAATGGGGCAACAAAACCCAATATTTTCAGCCATCTTTCTGAAAACAAATACAGAAATATTACTATTTTTTCTGGAAACAAAACCAGATGCTTTAGCTGTAGCCATTTTTCTGGTGACAAAACAAGATTATTTTAGTCAAAGTCACACCGATTACCAAGACAAGTCTACTGTGCTATTTTTCTGTGAAATAAACTTGAATGATTTAAAAATGTGGCTCACGACTTGATGATATGGAAAAATGTTTTTCTTCCTGAAGATAAACCATTTGAGAAGCACTCAACTCACACCTGCTTACTCCAAGTCATCATTGATGCAGAAGCAGCAGACAATAACCATCATGATGTTTCATGTTCATTGGAAATTCCCCCGACAGCTCGTACAACAAATGAATATGTTTGTCTTGATATAAGGAATAACGTTAGCTAACTTAGCATCAATTTAAGAATATTATGTTGCCTAGCTAGCTAGGACTTCACTTACATCTCTCATTCCTCGCTTCTTCTCTGCTGCGGGCGAATAACTTTCTGATATCCATCTAGGAGTTACAGTTTGAGTCAAATCAAAATCCATCCATCATCTTCCGCTTATCCGAGGTCGGGTCGCGGGGGCAGCAGCCTAAGCAGGGAAACCCAGACTTCCCTCTCCCCAGCCACTTCGTCTAGCTCTTCCCGGGGGATCCCGACACGTTCTCAGGCCAGCCGGGAGACATAGTCTTCCCAACGTGTCCTGGGTCTTCCCCGTGGCCTCCTACCGGTTGGACGTGCCCTAAACACCTCCCTAGGGAGGCGTTCGGGTGGCATCCTGACCAGATGCCCGAACCACCTCATCTGTCTCCTCTCGATTTGAGTCAAATCAAAATCAAAATAATGTAATTAACAAATTGTTGTTGGCTAACGTTACCTACCTCAGCAGTGATTCACATCGCCTCTCTCTCTCTCTCTCTCTCTCTCTCTCTCTCTCTCTCTCTCTCTCTCTCTCTCTCTCTCTCTCTCTCTCTCTCTCTCAACCGAAGTCTCGATCCACATGTGAATAAATTACCATATTAAGTAGCCATGTGCTCACTGTTTTGTGGAGTGAATACAGTATCAAACAATTACCATACTAAGTAGTATGTGCGCTGTTGTCTATGTTATGTAGACTTAAATCTCTGAAGCGTTTTCTTTTTTATTGGTGAAATTTTTACTGGGGCACTGCAGATCAACAGTGGGGCACGTGCCCCAGTGAAATATGTTCTGGCGACGCCCCTGCCCGATGGTTTGGACCAGATCTGTAAGCTGTGTTCCTGAAAATGATTTACATTATCTCAAATAACTACAGTGTCATAACTAAGAATATTTTGATTTGAGAATCAACTTTTAAGCACAAGGATCTGGTATCAGCAGTATCAATATTTCGAACAATGCATATACTCCAGTGCAAAAATATGTGAGTAAAATCCGACTGGTGTGCTCGCTGACAAATTTTGCTTCAAATTACACTACGATGGGAATAAATAATACTGTTAGGAATTAAGGTGTAAAAAAATAAATCACGTACATTTAAAGAATTGAGAGCATCAATAAATGTGTGCTATTAGTGCTGTCAAGTGATAAAAAAAGTGATTTATTATTTTATGATCTTCAATTAATTAATGTCCTTTTTAAATCTATAGAAAGGCAAAGAAAAGCCCTCAATTGGGATATTTTCATTTAAATTCATTATATTGTAATAAGATAGGTATTTAAACAAAAACGTGGCTCCATAAAGTCATGTATTGTTTTTAACAGACTTGAACAGAATGCAGTCTGTTTCCATCCATTTTCTACCGCTTGTCCCGTTTGGGGTCGTGGGGGGTGCTGGAGCCTATCTCAGCTACATTCAGGCGGAAGGCGGTGTACACTCTGGACAAGTTGCCACCTTATCGCAGAGCCAACACAGATAGACAGACTACATTCACAATTTTTACTGGGGCACTGCAGATCAACAGTGGGGCACGTGCCCCAGTGAAATATGTCTGGCGACGCCCCTGCCCGATGGTTTGGACCAGATCTGTAAGCTGTGTTCCTGAAAATGATTTAAATTATCTCAAATAACTACAGTGTCATAACTGAGGATATTTTGATTTGAGAATCAACTTTTAAGCACAAGGATCTGGTATGTAGTATCAATATTTCGAACAATGCATATACTCCAGTGCAAAAATATGTGAGTAAAATCCGACTGCTGTGCTCGCTGACAAATTTTGCTTCAAATTACACTACGATGGGAATAAAAAATACTGTTAGGAATTAAGGTGTAAAAAAATAAATCACGTACATTTAAAGAATTGAGAGCATCAATAAATGTGTGCTATTAGTGCTGTCAAGTGATAAAAAAAAGTGATTTATTATTTTATGATCTGTAATTAATTAATGTCCTTTTTAAATCTATAGAAAGGCAAATTAGTGCGTCTGCCTCACAATATGAAGTTCCTGCAGTCCTGGGTTCAAATCCAGGCTCGGGATCTTTCTGTGTGGAGTTTGCATGTTCTCCCCGTGAATGCGTGGGTTCTACTCCGGCTTCCTTCCACCTCCAAAGACATGCACCTGGGGATAGGTTGATTGGCAACACTAAATGGTCCCTAGTGTGTGAATGTGAGTGTGAATGTTGTCTGTCTATCTGTGTTGGCCCTGCGATGAGGTGGCGACTTGTCCAGGGTGTACACCGCCTTCCGCCCAATTGTAGCAGAGATAGGCGCCAGCGCCCCCCGCGACCCCGAAAGGGAATAAGCGGTAGAAAATGGATGGATGGATTTAAACAAAAACGTGGCTCCATAAAGTCATGTATTGTTTTTAACAGACTTGAACAGATGCAGTCTGTTTCCATCCAATTTCTACCGCTTGTCCCGTTTGGGGTCGTGGGGGGTGCTGGAGCCTATCTCAGCTACATTCAGGCGGAAGGCGGGGTACACCCTGGACAAGTCGCCACCTCATCGTAGGGCCAACACAGATAGACAGACAACATTCACACTCACATTCACACACTAGGGCCAATTTAGTGTTGCCAATCAACCTATCCCCAGGTGCATGTCCTTGGAAGTGGGAGGAAGCCGGAGTACCCGGAAGGAACCCACGCAGTCTCGGGGAGAACATGCAAACTCCACACAGAAAGATCCTGGGCATAGGATCGAACCCAGGACCTTCGTATTGTGAGGCAGACGCACTAACCCCTCTTCCACCGTGCTGCCCTGCAGTCTGTTTCATTTACTAAAATAAAATATCAGGTCCACATTATTAGTTTTGAATTTAAAGCAGGGCTTCACGGTGGAAGAGGGGTTAGTGCGTCTGCCTCACAATTCAAAGGTCCTGAGTAGTCTTGGGTTCAATCCTGGACTCAGGATCTTTCTGAGTGGAGTTTGCATGTCCTCCCCGTGAATGCTTGGGTTCCCTCCGGGTACTCCGGCTTCCTCCCACTTCCAAAGACATGCACCTGGGGATAGGTTGATTGGCAACACTAAATTGGCCCTAGTGTGTGAATGTGAGTGTGAATGTTGTCTGTCTATCTGTGTTGGCCCTGCGATGAGGTGGCGACTTGTCCAGGGTGTACGCCGCCTTCCGCCCGATTGTAGCTGAGATAGGCCCCCCCCCCAACCTTTAGGGAATAAGCGGTAGAAAATTGATGGATGGATGGGAATTTAAAGGCCTACTGAAACCCACTACTACCGACCACGCAGTCTGATAGTTTATATATCAATGATGAAATATTAACATTGCAACACATGCCAATACGGCCGGTTTAGTTTACTAAATTGCAATTTTAAATGATGACGCTTATGTTGACGCCTGCTTGTGACGTTATTGGTTGGAACGGACATTTTATCACAGCACCACTCACGGCTAAAAGTCGTCCGATTTAATCGCATAATTACACAGTATTTTGGACATCAGTGTTGCTGAATCTTTTGCAATTTGTTCAATTAATAATGGAGACTATAAAGAAGAATGCTGTTGGTGGAAAGCGGTGGATTGCAGCTGCCTTTAGCAACCAAAACACAGTTTGTTGTGAAGCTTTAATATGAAACAGAGCGGTCAAGCGAACATGTTTCCTGACCACATGTCAACCGGCAGGTTTCGATGAGAAAATTTTGGGTAATAAGTTGGCTCTTACCGGAGACATGAGAGGATTTTGCGTCCTCCTGCAGCAGCTGTGACTTTCTTGGCTCCTCCATATGGCTTCCCTCAGAGACACTGGCGGTCACTGCAGCCCTCCGACTTTCAGGTAAGACTTTATAATCTCACTAAAACACTAGTAAAACACTAAGCAGATAAGGGATTTTCCAGAATTATCCGAGTAAATGTGTCTAATAACATCTTCATCATTGCCTTTTTTTCTATTTTTTTTCCTAGTGCTTCACTTTCACTTTCCTCATCCACGAATCTTTCATCCTTGCTCAAATTAATGGGGAAATCGTCGCTTTCTCGGTCCGAATCGCTCTTGCTGCTGGTGGCTATGATTATAAACAATGTGAGGATGAGAGGAGCCCAACAACCCGTGACGTCTGCTACTTCCGGTACAGGCAAGGCTTTTTTTATTAGCACCAAAGGTTGCAAACTTTATCGTCGATGTTCTCTACTAAATTCTTTCAGCAAAAATATTGACATATCGCGAAATGATCAAGTATGACACATAGAATAGACTTGCTATCCCCGTTTAAATAAGAAAATCTCATTTCAGTCGGCCTAACGGCAGTGATCAATGTTAACAAAGGATGAAGTCCGTAAGGTTTGCTCACTTTCGGTTGACATCCAAAGTACCAGCTAGTGAGAAGTTCGTTTTCCTTGCTCCAAGTTTTTTCATATGTTTTTTGGCGTTTCGCATGTACTTCCAAAGCCTTGAAACCTCGTGATCCCTAGTCAGTATTATCATGACACCACGTGCACAAAACTTTTCCGGGACGATCAATTTTCCGAATAAAATCGCTGAACAAAGTCGTAACTTCCTTCTTCCCATCAGTATCAGTGATTTCCCTTTCCAGGCAGTCCCATCGAAACTTATTTTTGACATGTTTATCAATTTCTTTTACTCGTGAAGCGTCCTTCCTTTCTCTCGAGAACTGACATCGTTTACATTTGGTAAATGGCGGTAATAACCATTACGAATGATGACGTTATTAACGTCATCATTCATAACAGCTGTCCCGATTGGTCACAAGGAACATATCGACCAATCAACTACGGCCTAATACAGGGGTCGGGAACCTTTTGGCTGAGAGAGCCATACAAGCCAAATATATTTTAAAGTGTTTCCGTGAGAGCGATATAATTTTTTTTTTTTTTAACACTGAATACAACTATATGCATGCATTTTTAAGAAATCACCAACATTTTTAGAGTATAATAAGTCTCTTATTTGTTTTAATAACATTGTTATTCTGAGGCTAACCAAAAATAAATACAATTCTTCTTACCATTAATGCGACTTCTTGAACAGGTGCGGTAGAAACCGGATGGATGGATGAAAATGCATGAGAATGTTTTATATTTTGAACGTTATTTTTGACACTGTGATTACCAGCGGAATTATTCATTACTTATCGTGTTAAGAAATGTCAGCTCAGATTTATCTGAGAGCCAAATGCAGTCATCAAAAGAGCCACATCTGGCTATAGAGCCATAGGTTCCCTACCCCTGGCGTAATATAAGCTATGTCTCGAATCTTGATTTAGGGTCAAAAAATAAACGGAAAAACGGAAGGTCATTTTTATTTTTTCCCCCAAGATTAAAAAAAGACCGTATTCCGACTTTAGACGGAAAAATCACATGCCTGTTTAAAGCTTAAAATCCCCCAGTAGGAACAGTTTTTCTGTGTTAGAGGTTTTAACTTGTTGCTTTTCTTCTGCTTCAAATAATTTGAATAACTACAACAGACCCATCAATCACAATGCAAACATATGTTACAAATAGTTATTTTTGACATGTTTATCATGTTTAGTGATTCCTAGAGCTCAAAAAAAAGTCTGCGGGCTATAGAGCGTTTTCCGTTCGGGCTCCAGTACTCTGGAATGCCCTCCCGGTAACAGTTCGAGATGCTACCTCAGTAGAAGCATTTAAGTCTCATCTTAAAACTCATCTGTATACTCTAGCCTTTAAATAGACCTCCTTTTAGACCAGTTGATCTGCCGCTTCTTTTCTTTCTCCTATGTCCCCCCCTCCCTTGCGGAGGGGGTCCGGTCCGATGACCATGGATGAAGTACTGACTGTCCAGAGTCGAGACCCAGGATGGACCGCTCGTCGGGACCCAGGATGGACCGCTCGCCTGTATCGGTTGGGGACATCTCTACGCTGCTGATCCGCTTGAGATGGTTTCCTGTGGACGGGACTCTCACTGCTGTCTTGGAGCCACTATGGATTGAACTTTCACAGTATCATGTTAGACCCGCTCGACATCCATTGCTTTCGGTCCCCTACAGGGGGGGGGTTGCCCACATCTGAGGTCCTCTCCAAGGTTTCTCATAGTCAGCATTGTCACTGGCGTCCCACTGAATGTGAATTCTCCCTGCCCCCTGGGTGTGAGTTTTCCTTGCCCTTTTGTGGGTTCTTCCGAGGATGTTGTAGTCGTAATGATTTGTGCAGTCCTTTGAGACATTTGTGATTTGGGGCTATATAAATAAACATTGATTGATTGATTGATTGATTATTTACCAGAACATATTTGCATCAAATCAATTATTCCACAAAACACATTGATCAAGCTCGAAACAAACTTTTGCCCTTTCCTGCCACAGTAGTGTAGCCATAAAATTGGACATAAATAAACACGGTAACTGTAAAACCTGCACAAATTCAAAAACAAAACGTCCTGTGTTTTCGTAAATGCGCATGTGCAGGACAGGAAAAAAAAAGCACACATGCGCAGTGGGTTTGTCCCCGGAAGTGCATACTCGCACATGTTCCAAAACAACCTTGAAAAGAATACATAAGCAGCGTGTTGTCAACCTTTTGGACACAACATCAGCCTTTTGGACGCAACACACTGCAGCAGAGATGCCAGTGACAAGGACATTGTAAGTTATCGCCCTCTACGCCATTTTAGCTGTTAACAGGCCTGAATATACGTCTTAGATTCGCGTCCGTCTCAGTGAGTTGCCAACGAAGCTAGCAGTTATCTGCTAACCTTTAGACTACTTATTGTTCCTTTCTGATTTCACGTACACATGAACGTTTATCGTCTTCATTTCATGTTTTTGTACTCCCTTTAGTCACATTCATTCGCTATCAATGTCATAAGGCCAGAACTGAGTGCTACAAGACTTGTCTCCAGTGTTAGCCCTGTATGCTAAAAACAAAACATATCAGCAGCGGTGTACTGTTGGCTAAGTTTATTAACACAACACATTAAAAACACACACACACACACACACACACACACACACACACACATATTAGGGCTGGGCGATATGGCCTTTATTTAATATCTCGATATTTTTAGGTCATATCACGATACACAATATACATCAATCAATCAATGTTTACTTATATAGCCCTAAATCACTAGTGTCTCAAAGGGCTGCACAAACCACTACGACATCCTCGGTAGGCCCACATAAGGGCAAGGAAAACTCACACCCAGTGGGACGTCGGTGACAATGATGACTATGAGAATCTTGGAGAGGAGGAAAGCAATGGATGTCGAGCGGGTCTAACATGATACTGTGAAAGTTCAATCCATAATGGATCCAACACAGTCGCAAGAGTCCAGTCCAAAGCGGATCCAACACAGCAGCGAGAGTCCAGTCGGAAAACATCCCAAGCGGAGGCGGATCAGCAGCGCAGAGATGTCCCCAGCCGATACACAGGCGAGCAGTACATGGCCACCGGCTCGGACCGGACCCCCTCCACAAGGGAGAGTGGGACATAGGAGAAAAAGAAAAGAAACGGCGGATCAACTGGTCTAAAAAGGGAGTCTATTTAAAGGCTAGAGTATACAAATGAGTTTTAAGGTGAGACTTAAATGCTTCTACTGAGGTGGCATCTCGAACTTTTACCGGGAGGGCATTCCAGAGTACTGGAGCCCGAAATGAAAACGCTCTATAGCCCACAGACTTTTTTTTGGGCTTTGGGAATCACTAATAAGCCGGAGTCCTTTGAACGCAGATTTCTTGCCGGGACATATGGTATAATACAATCGGCAAGATAGGATGGAGCTAGACCGTGTAGTATTTTATACGTAAGTAGTAAAACCTTAAAGTCACATCTTAAGTGCACAGGAAGCCAGTGCAGGTGAGCCAGTACAGGCGTAATGTGATCAAACTTTCTTGTTCTTGTCAAAAGTCTAGCAGCCGCATTTTGTACCAACTGTAATCTTTTATATATATATATATATATATATATATATATATCTCAATATTTTGCCTTAGCCTTGAATTAACTCTTTATACATATAATACTATAATACATAAAGTACTACACGGTCTAGCTCCATCCTATCTCGCCGATTGTATTGTACCATATGTCCCGGCAAGAAATCTGCGTTCAAAGGACTCCGGCTTATTAGTGATTCCCAAAGCCCAAAAAAAGTCTGCGGGCTATAGAGCGTTTTCCGTTCGGGCTCCAGTACTCTGGAATGCCCTCCCGGTAACAGTTCGAGATGCCACCTCAGTAGAAGCATTTAAGTCTCACCTTAAAACTAATTTGTATACTCTAGCCTTTAAATAAACTCCCTTTTTAGACCAGTTGATCTGCCGTTTCTTTTCTTTTTCTTCTATGTCCCACTCTCCCTTGTGGAGGGGGTCCGGTCCGATCCGGTGGCCATGTACTGCTTGCCTGTGTATCGTCTGGGGACACCTCTGCTCTGCTGATCCGCCTCCGCTTGGGATGGTTTCCTGCTGGCTCCGCTGTGAACGGGACTTTCGCTGCTGTGTTGGATCCGCTTTGGACTGAACTCTCGCGACTGTGTTGGATCCATTATGGATTGAACTTTCACAGTATCATGTTAGACCCGCTTGACATCCATTGCTTTCCTCCTCTCCAAGGTTCTCATAGTCATCATTGTCACCGACGTCCCACTGGGTCATTATTGTCACCGATGTCCCACTGGGTGTGAGTTTTCCTTGCCCTTATGTGGGCCTACCGAGGATGTCGTAGTGGTTTGTGCAGCCCTTTGAGACACTAGTGATTCAGGGCTATATAAGTAAACATTGATTGATTGATAATCGCAGCAGTATGATGATTCTATGTGTCTACATTTAACATTATTGTTTATACTGCATTAATATATACTAATTTCAAACTTTCATGCAGAGAAGGAAATCACAACTGACCAAAACTGTATTTATCAGAGGTGGGTAGAGTAGCCAGAAATTGTACTCAAGAGTACTGTTACTTTAGAGATTTATTACTCAAGTAAAAGTGAGGAGTAGTCACCCAAATGTTTACTTGAGTAAAAGTAAAAAGTATGTTGTGAAAAAACTACTCCAGTACTGAGTAACTGATGAGTAAAATGTTCCTTTAATGATTACGGCAACAAATAATGCAAAAAAACATTAAAATAGCAACGAGCAAATTCAGAGCCAGGAATATCTCTTAAGCAACTAAAACTATAATATATATTAAAAAATAGTACATTAAAATAAAAACAATTAAGGCACATTGAGCCACAATAACTTAACAGCACCATAGGCCCAGTAGGCATTCATTGATTGATTGATTGATCGAAACTTGTATTAGTAGATTGCACAGTACAGTACATATTCCGTACAATTGACTTAAATGGTAACACCCCAATAAGTTTTTCAACGTTAATCAATTACTTAATAAATGACCAAGTCGAGATGATCTACCTCATATATACATATACATACATACATACACACACACATATATATATATCTTTACATTTATGTATACAGTATGTAATTTTTATTTATTTATTTTACCTTTTTTGTTCACATGTTAAAGGTGTTTTAATGAATATCCATGCATGATGTTTAACACATAGATTCCTATCTATCATGAAGACAAGAATATAAGTTAGTGTATTACCTGATTCTCATTGATTGGAATCAGACAGTATAGTGCTGATAACGTCCACGTTTTTCCGTATTAGACAGAAAAGCTCCTCTTTTCTGTCTAATACCACATGAAACTTGTTGGTTTTTGGCATCTTATTTGTCCAGCTTCCATATTCGTTTTTATACACTTTACAATAAATACTTTGGTGGAAAACTCCGTAGCTTGCTAGCTTGTTTGTGCTGGCTTTCGGAGACTCTTATTTTGTTGGTGCAGGCGCGATGGAGCGGCACTTTTATTGTGAAGACAGGAACTGTGCGATCAGTCTTTTGGCTTTTGATGGGAAGTATGGTTGAAATAAAAAGTGGCTTTTTTCCTTTACACTTTTGATTGATTGATTGAAACTTTTATTAGTAGATTTCACAGTACAGTACATATTTTGTATGATTGGCCACTAAATGGTAACACCCCAATAAGTTTTTCAACTTGTTTAAGTCGGGTTGTACGTGTGACGGTCATGTGACCGCCTGGCTCTGTTTGATTGGTCCAACGTCACTAGTGACTGCATGTGATTGGTGAAACGCAGGCATGCGTAGATCCTACTTTAGAAAACCAAAACAAACATTAATAGATCGATAAAAAAAGTAGCGAGTAGCGAGCTGAATGTAGATAAATGGAGCGGAGTAAAAGTAGCGTTTCTTCTCTATAAATACTCAAGTAAAACTCAAGTAAAAGTATGTTGCATAAAAACTACTCTTAGAAGTACAATTTATCGCAAAAGTTACTCAAGTAGATGTAACGGAGTAAATGTAGCGCGTTACTACCCACCTCTGGTATTTATTACACAGGTATTAGTGTTGTAAGCATTTCACCAATCTCGCGCACTTTGCAAATTTGGACGCAATCTAACTGCAAAACAGTCTCCCAACACTGCGTAGATGGCATGAAGGCCTATTTATGCAAGCGTGAGGGTTGGGAAACGAAGGTGTTTGGCGAGGGAAGTGTGGATTCTGGCCGGGTGGCCTATTTCAAGTTCCAGGTAACTCTACATTTGGGATGTCCCGATCCAGGATTTTGCACTTCCGATCCGATACAGATATTGTTTTTGCACTTCCGATCCAATACCGGCCGATACTGGCCTATTCGAGCATGTATTAAAGTTTAAAGTTATTTAGCCTAATTAGTTGTCAGATTCAGGTTGAAAAGCATTTCAGTACTCTTGATAACTAGCCAGCTGAATTAGGTTAGATTGAATAATACACAATGGTTGGTATTCAAGGATAAACAAAAGTAGAAAAAAATTATACAAGTCAAAAAGAAATGGCATCATTAAACAATAAAAAAGTGAACAGTATAAAGTGCAAATAATGCTGTAAACATTATTTAAAAAAAGAAAAACACAAAAACAACATGAGTGGGATAAAATGTTTCTAACTCAGCATCAATACTTGCTCTTGAACAAGTGTAAACTTAAAAAAAAAACTATCTACACACTCCTTTCAAATGTTTGCCCCAGTCAGGGGGGGCAAACAATTGAAGTCTTAGGAAAATAGTTAGGAAAATTATTTCTAACGAAGACAAGCACTTCAAGATGCTCAGGTGTCAGCCTGCTCCTGTGTTCATCAATGAGTGCTACAAAGCCTCTCACTCTCAAAAGTCATTAAAATGTCTTACAACTTTACCACCACGCTTGACTTTATTGTGGCATGTTTTGCACTCCACCTCTTCACCTTCTTCGTTTTGTAGGGTAAAATAATCCCACACAGCTGATATTTTTACCGTAGCTTTTAATTCACACGGCCGTCTTAAC
Organism: Nerophis ophidion; assembly: GCF_033978795.1. Classification (NCBI taxonomy): domain Eukaryota; kingdom Metazoa; phylum Chordata; class Actinopteri; order Syngnathiformes; family Syngnathidae; genus Nerophis; species Nerophis ophidion. The sequence goes on from NC_084622.1 coordinate 53,305,750, forward strand.
AGTTAGAACACAGACCTCTGGACGTGTTGAAAGGTGTGCTGGAAAATGCGGAACGGAGCGTGGGAAGCAGCAAAAGAGTGGAATGTATTATTTAAATCGGTGCGTTGTAAAATAGGGAAGAGATTTTTTTTAAAACTGGATCTGGATCGGCATTTTACCATGCTTTGCTGATACGCATTTTTTGGCAAATATCGGCGGCCGATCCGATCCAAATATCGGATCGGGACAATCCTACTCTACATTGTTATATTTTATAAATAGTAAACCAAGTTGTGGTGGTAGTTTAGTCAGTAGTTTAGTCGTGGATGTACACTGTATAGTGATGAATCCAATAAACATTTGATTTGATTTGACATTAAATTTGCAAATTGCGCTCATTGGTATTGTGCTTACAACAGTAGCAGGTGACTTTTCAGATGATACTACATATTAGCAGTAATGCTACTTTTGGTAGCAATGCTTGTGCCACACTTGACAAATTAAAGGCCTACTGAAATACGATTTTCTTATTTAAACGGGGATAGCAGGTCCATTCTATGTGTCATACTTGATCATTTCACGATATTGCCATATTTTTGCTGAAAGGATTTAGTAGAGAACATCCACGATAAAGTTCGCAACTTTCGGTGCTAAGACAAAAGCCCGGCCTCTACCGGAAGTCGCAGACGATGACGTCACACGTGTGGGGGCTCCTCACATATTCACATTGTTTATAATGGGAGCCTCCAACAATAAGTGCTATTCGGAACGAGAAAACAACAATTTCCCCATTAATTTGAGCGAGGATGAAAGATTTGTGTTTGAGGATATTGATAGCGACGGACTAGAAAAAAAACAAAGTAAAAAAAAAAAAAACGCGATTGCATTGGGAGGGATTCCGATGTTTTTAGACACACTTAGTAGGATAGTTTTGGGAAATCCCTTATCTTTCTATTGTGTTGCTAGTGTTTTAGTGAGTTAAATAGTACTTGATAGTCGGAGGTGTACGTCCACGGGTGTGTTGACGTGCAGTGTCTCAGGGTAGTCGACGGCAGCTATGGGCGAGGCAAGCTCAGCTTTTCTCCGGTAAGAAACTACTTTTTAACCACAATTTTCTCACCAAAACCTGCTGGTTGACATTCCGTCGTGTTTCATGTTCGCTTGACCGCGCTCTGATCCATAGTAAATTTTCACCTCCAGGAATTTTAAAGAAGGAATCACCGTGTGTTTGTGTGGCTAAAGTTTTCCAACTCCATCTTGCTACTTTGACTTTTCCAATATTAATTGAACAAATTGCAAAAGATTCAGAAACACAGTTCTCCCAAATACTGTGTAATTATGCCGTTAAAGCAGACGACTTTTAGCTGTGTGTGTGTGCGCAGCGCTCATACTTCCTAAACACCTGTGACATCTTGCGTACACATCATCATTACACAACGTTTTCAAGACGAAACTCCCGGGAAATTTAAAATTGCAATTTAGTAAACTAAAAAGGCCGTATTGGCATGTGTTGCAATGTTAATATTTCATCATTGATATATAAACTATCAGACTGCGTTGTGGGTAGTAGTGGGTTTAAGTAGGCCTTTAAAGTTGTCTATTCGATATCTTCCCGCTTGAAGCCGAACCACTGCCTGACGATGGACCCCCTGGTGTTTTTCTTGGGAATTAAGTCTTCCTTCATTTGTTACCAGATTCGCACCTTCTTTCTCTCGTATTAACACTCGCACGGCTCCGCTAGCATCACAGCTAACGTTGCCCTTGCTGCTACCTCTCTGCTCTGCGAGGGCGTATACATATGTGACGTATGACCTGACAGTATGTGATGTATGTAAGAAGGTGCGCTTGTTTTATGTCTCCGTGAGAATGAGAGAAAAGAAAGAGTGAAGAAGAGCCTATAGTGCAGGGGTCTCAAACTCAATTCATCTGGGGGCCACTGGATTTAGAAACTGGGTGAGGCACATAGGCATATTTGTAACAGTGTTAAACTTGTTTATACGGCCACCCTCAGTGTGACCTGTGTGGCTGTTGATCAAGTATGTCTTGCAGTCACTTACGTGCGTGTCCAAGAATCAAAAACAAAGTATGGACCCGCAGGCCGCGTGTCTGAGACCCCTGCTGTAGTGTAATGCCCGCAGCTAAAAGCAACTGTGTGAGAACGTATACACGAATATCATTTTCTTTATCGCACAGAGACAATCCTGCGATATATTGCCCAGCCCTAATAAAAAAAAAAAAAAATATATATATATATATATATATATATATATATATATATATATATATATAAAATGTCATCATACATGCGTTGGTTGGACAATAAAGCTCATAAATTAAAGAAAATACTATTTTAATCCATCCATCCATTTCCTACCACTTGTCCCTTTTGGGGTTGCGGGGTGTGCTGTAGCCTATCTCAGCTGCATTCGGGCAAAAGGCGGAGTACACCCTGGACAAGTCGCTACCTCATCACAGGGCCATTTTAATCCCTGTCTTGCAAATTTACAGCCTGTTATAGGTATATCCATCCATCCATTTTCTACCGCTTGTCCCGTTCGTGGTCGCGGGGGGTCGCTGGAGCCTATCTCAGCTGCATTCAGGTATATCATCTCAGATTAGTGCATGTGCCTCACAATACGGGATCCTGGGTTCGATCCCCCGGCTCGGGGTCTTTTTGTGTGGAGTTTGCATGTTGTCCCCGTGACTGCGTGAGTTCCCTCCAGGTTCTCAGCCTTCTACCCACTTCCAAAGACATGCACCTGGGGATAGGTTTATTGGCAACACTAAAAATTGGCCCTAGTGTGTGAATGTGCGTGTGAATGTTGTCTGTCTATCTGTGATGGCCCTGTGATGAGGGGGCGACTTGTCCAGGGTGTACGCCGCCTTCTGCCTGAATGATAGGCTCCAGCAACCCCCAGCGAGTCTGAAAGGGACAAGCGGTAGAAAATGGACGGATACAGGATCTAATTAAATACATTTTGCCCATGTACATGTGGCTAATGTTTGACTTAGGGGGTTCTGTATATGCAGTTGATTTTGCTTTTTTCAATACATATTTCAATAGTGAAACATTTTAAAATAGTGATAAATAATGACATGGTTTTTTTAACACTTTGTAGATCAAGTTCTTCATCACGTAAACAGCTACTCCTCCTCTGTTCTTGTTAATTTTGTTGATATAATTTAGTTCATATCCTTTCAGATCAAAATCTATTCTTTGTTTGTTACCTATTATGTTAAAGCGTTTGCTGAATTGTTCAAAAAATGCTTCACATTGTTGTAGTTTGCATACAAGCTTCTGTGGTTGAAATTAATAATCTGCAGTTTGTTGTCAGTTTTTAAGGTTGCTATTATATTCTCCATCTGTATAATAAAAACAGTCACTCCCGATGTGGGAGAAAACATTTGTACCTTGATATGTATTGTTCATCATCCATCCATTTTTCTATCGCTTGTCCTGTTCGGGGTCGCAGGGGGTCGCTGGAGCCTTTCTCAGCTGCATTCAAGCGGAAGGCGGAGTACACCCTGGACAAGTCACCACCTCATTGCAGTATCGCTCTTCAAATCCAGACTATTATGCTCTATGTTGGAGGAGGTGTTTCAGTTCTTTCTGTGTGGCGTTTGCATGTTCTCCCTGTGACTGCGTGGGTTCCCTCCGGGTACTCGGGCTCCCTCCCACCTCCAAAGACATGCACCTGGGGATAGGTTGATTGGCAACACTAAAAATTGGCTGTAGTGTGTGAATGTGAGTGTGAATGTTGTCTGTCTATCTGTGTTGGCCCTGCGACGAGGTGGCGACTTGTCCAGGGTGTACGCCGCCTTCTGCCCGATTGTAGCTGAGATAGGCGCCAGCGCCCCCCATGACCCCAAAAGGGAATAAGCAGTAGAAAATGGATGGATGGATGTATTACTTAATTTGCACATTTGACTATTTTGGGGGCAGCACGGTGGAGATGGGGTTAGTGCATGTGCTTCACAACACGGGATACTGGATTCGATCCCCAGGCTCGGCGTCTTTCTGTGTGGAGTTTGCATGTTCTCACCGTGACTGAGTGGGTCCCCTCCGTGTTCTCCGGCTTCCTCCCACCTTCAAAGACATGCGCCTGGGGATAGGTTGATTGGCAACACTAGAAATTGGCCTTTGTTTGAATGTGGGTGTGAATGTTTTCTAGGGTAAAAAAAACAGCAAACCCCACAAGGGTTTGAATGAGCCAATAGTGTTTTTTGTTTTTGATTACTTAAGTTGCACTATTGACTATTTTGGGTGCAGCACAGTGGTACGTGTGCCTCACAATACGAAGCGCTTGGGTTCGAGATCTTTCTGTGTGGAGTTTGCATGTTCTCACCGCGGGTTCCTTCCTCCCATCTCCAAAGACATAGGTTGGGGATAGGGGACTGGGGATAGGTTGATTGGCAACACTCAATTGGCCCTAGTGTGTGAATGTGAGTGTGAATGTTGTCTGTCTATCGTGTGTTGGCCCTGTGATAAGGTGGCTATTCGTCCAAGGTATAGCCCACCTACCGCCCGAATGCAGCTGAGATTGGCCCCATCCCCCGCGATCCCGAAAGGCACAAGCGGTACAAAATGAATGGATCCCAGATTTGTTCTGAATACAATTTAATTCTATTAACCTTTTTAAATGATAGTGAGACATTTATTGGTATGTTTATAAATACTATTCCGTAGTAGTAATAGGGGTGTTAATATTCATGTACTCCTGCTTGCAATTCAATATATCCTGTTACAGTCAAGGATCAAAACACAGTGACATTATAACAAATTATGCAGAGCAAGGACATTACTTTAGCATAATGTTTTGGGGTGCAAAAAGTGAGACCAGGAGACCAAATATGGAAGCATTTTAGTTTGACTTGCAAAATGTAATACATATTTATACTAGAGCTGCAGCTATTGAATATTTTAGTAATTGAGTATTCTATCGAATATCCCGATTGAATAATCGGATAAATCATATTTTTGCCTAATGACGTTTTTATTATACATGTTAAGATGTGCACTCAATTATTGTGTTTGGCCTAATCGTCTTTTCCCCCCAGAAATGCTTGTTTTCATTATTGAAGGCTGACACGCACAGCTGAAATGTGTCTGTAGTTGATTGTGCCAGTTTGTGTATGCCAATAAAAACAGGTGCGCTCACAACCCTATGTGCTGTGTGGTGTGACCGCATAAATGAAGTTCTTGTCTCTCGTGCGTTTTTGATTATTATTATAAGGTGCCATTTAAAAGTTGGTTTCTCCACGCAAATCCGCTGAGCTGTTTTCAACCTGCCAACAATACATAACCTATATAAAAATACAAACCACTTAATGACAACAGTTTTACATTTTAAGAATGCAATACAGTTCACTGAATTCATTGCATGCAAAATAGTAATCCATGTTCATTTTGCCATCATAACATGTTTGAGATGAAAACAAATATATATACAATTTGTTCAAAATTAATATTAGCTGAGAAAGTTAAAATAAAAATATATTCTTAGTATTAAAAAAACCCAACAGTTTTCGTTATATCAAACAAACATGAATAGTTGATCAAGTAGTGTCTTTAATACTGCATTTGAAATGTGCAACTTCATATTCAGAACCATTATGGCTGACAGTAACTTGGCACACAAGTGCTAACACTGTTAACAAGTACTTGGAACTCTTACATTCTATAGAGCAGGGGTGCCCATTACGTCGATCGCGATCGACTGGTCGATCTCGGAGGGTGTGTCAGTCGATCTCAAGCCAGGCATAAAAATATTTACATAAAAATGAGCAATCATCAATCATACCAAGACTTCACTTTCGTCAGTTGTTTGACATTCTCGGCACCCGAGGATCTTGTGAGATGACGCTGGCAGCTGCGAGCTCATATTTAAGAAAAAAATCACTAACAGGGCGGACGCAGAGAAACACATTTTATTTCTAGAGACTCCGTACCTACTGTCAAAACTCTAAAGACCGACTGCACAGTTCCTGTCTTCACCATAAAAGACCTGTTTCATCCTGCCTGTGCTAACAAAATAAGAGTCTCAGAAAGCTAGCGTGCACAAGCTAGCAAGCTACGGAGTTTGATGCCAATGTATTTCTCCCCCGCCCTCAGCGACCGCTTTCTCACTTGCTTGCCCACCCGCACACTCTCTGACGTCACTCACCTGCTGCCAGACATTAAAGGGCCACACACATATGCTACTCTCATAACAAAGTGTTTAAAAACAAGTATGCAAGTTGGACAAATGAGATGCCAAATCCAACCACTTTCATGTGGTATTGGACAGAAAGGAGGACTTTTTTTTCCCTCCATTTGAAAATGCGGACGTTATCAGCACCACTGTCTAATTCCAATCAATGCAAGTCATCAGAAATCAAATACACCAACTTATATTCTTGTCTTCATGAAAGAAAGGAATCTCTGTGTGTTAAACATGCTTGTATTATCATTAAACACCATTAACTTGTTAACAAAAATGTCTCTTTCATAAATAAATAAATATAAATTATAAATAGGAATGAGGTAGATCTCCTCGACTTGGTCAATTGAAAAGTAGCTCGCCTGCAGAAAAAGTGTGAGCGCCCCTGATCTAGAATTGATTAACGTGGACCCGACTTAAACAAGTTGAAAAACTTATTCGGGTGTTACCATTTAGTGGTCAATTGTACGGAATATGTACTGTACTGTGCAATCTACTAATAAAAGTATCAATCAATCAATCAGTAGTGGGTGCAAGGGTGAGCTATCCAAGTAGCATGTGGTTGCATGACTTGAATAACCCAAATAACTTTGCACGACTACTTTCGCGGGGCTACTATCCATCCATTTCCTACCGCTTATTCCCTTTTGGGGTCGCGGAGGGCGCTGTCGCCTCTCTTAGCTACAATCGGGCGGAAGGCGGTGTACACCCTGGACAAGTCGCCACCTCATCGCAGGGCCAACACAGACAGCGAATTGAACATGACAGCTCGGATAGCATTGTTAGTTTTCAACACTTTTTGCCAGCATTTGATGACCTTGTGGGAGTGGGATAACACATCCTGGTAATCATAATGATTAACATTCATTTTACTAACACCGCTTTTGTGTTTACATTTGATAATAGTTGACTTATCTCGCCTCTGGACGGCCCTCAATCGGATGCTTCCTCGACAGGTGCTACAGCATCGAACTTGTGCTATTGTGCTATGCGAGCTCCACTTTGCAATGTTTGCTTAGTATTGCGTTTTCCTTTGATTTTAGTGTGAAGTGTTCCCACACCTTAGACAACTTTCGTCGCTTCTTAATTGTCTCGTTTTACTATGGCTCTTGTTCACTGCTTTCTGCGGCGTCTGCCATTGCGAGTTATGTCGCCGAAAATGTTTTCCAAGCTCAAGCGTCTTTAAAAGAGCAGTGTTGTGCAGTGCAGGGGGCGTATGATCTGTGGTGTAAACGCGCTGTGCGATACCTAAACAGCCTGTGCGAAACGTGAGCTTTGACTACTGTTTATTAAACGAGGCAAAGTGCCGTAAAAAAAAAATGAACGAAGCCTCGAGGCAGTGAAAGTTACTCGAATATATTTTGTAATCGAATTACTCATATTATTCGAGGAATCGTTTCGGCTCTAATTCATACTGAGTCACTAGGTCTGTCCAGATCTGATATTAATAGCCGATACAGTGTTTCCCACAGGTCAGGCATCTATTTGTGGTGGTGTGGTCGGGCGGCAGGGGTGGTTCAGCGGCGGCGATGACCAAGAAGAACCCGGAGTTGGAATATAATTACAACACTTTATGTACATATTTATATATTATTTACATATTTATATAATATGTAACTACAAGCTCCATTCACAGACAGTCCCATTGCTTTTATGAACAGTCAAGCGAATCAAAAGCCAGAAAAAAAAATAAAAATTTTTTTTCATTTAAAACTTTTTTTTTTGTGGCGGGCTGCCACAAATAAATGAATGTGTGGGAAACCCTGAGATATCACTCTGGTATCAGCAAAAGTTTATCGATTTCAATAAACTCCAACACAAAAAGTCCTGCAAGAGTTTTTTTATTTGTGCTAATCTCAACAGCCAGTTAACCGCTAAATGTCCTCCAATAAACACACAAGGTTAGTTTTTTCCTATATTCTAGCCAAGTCATTCACAAAATGCAGTCTAAAAGGCTATGAGGCTAGGCTACCAGAAGCTAGCAGCTGCACAACAGCTAAGCACAGAAGCTAGACATACATAGTAAGTGTCCTTAATTGATCAATATAGCAGTCTAAACACCACATTTGTCAATATAAACAATCAAATAATTATATGTGTATATTACTTACATGTACAGCGTCTCCAAGGCAGAAGCAAATTATAAACTTCCTGTGTCATGAGCTTAACTTGATAAATTATTGTGGTCACAATTACCACTCCATTTTACATTAAAAACAGCATAAATATATTCCAGACTGTTGATGATACTTAGGTTAGTTTTTATTCGTGCCTACTATTGTTCACTCTTTTGAGTATTTTCACTTGAGCAAACCTTTTCTAACATTCCACACAAAATAATAAAAATATCTATCATTCCTGCTGATATTGTATTGGATCATTATCGGTATTAGGGCTGCATCAAATGATTATTTCTCGAATCGACTATTCTATCGATTTTTTTTTTGGTGGATTAATTTATATTTTTATTTAAAAAAAAAAGTTGGTGTGCAACACATTACACAAACAAATTCCCCACAAAATATATATTTCTCCAATTATTTATTTTAAGCAAAACGTATAAAACATGCTGGTAAGCAGTCTTTTTTCGGTGGCCAAATTTTCAGTGCATCACTAGTCAATAGTGCACAAATAATATGCTACATATCTCCATTCATACTATATATTACTTAAATGTGTTTTCATGTTAAACACCTCCCCCTTAATTTTTTATATGTGGCAGCTTATGTTTTGCCTTGGCGGAACGCCATGATCAATTACATCTAGGGAAAACCCTGGAGTTCACACTAGTATTAGAGCTCATTTAAATGGCGATGATTGAAAACAAAAATATTACACCTCATTTATTTTCTTTGAAGAGTACAAATATGCAAAGAATATTTACCCGAACCTTATTCTCTTTACAGATTTCCTCTCTACCAGTTGGGAAATCCGCAGCTGCGAATATTCAGACCAAACTGGTTCTTGACGCTGGTGAGGCCTGGAAAGGAGCAACCTCCTGACACTGTGCAATTCCGCATCCCAATGGTGTAAGTTTTTGTTTTCTATGTGTAAAGATGCTTTAGACATGCTTCTTCCATTTGGAACCCTTGTGCTCCCAAATTTACAAAATAGGCTCGCCTTTGATTTACACTCAAAGGAATATGTAACCATTTTATAGATATTAAGGTGATAAACGTGTATTAAAATTCTGCCATATATAAAGTGGTTATTTGTAACTACCTCAGTTATATTTTTTAAACAAAAACATATAACTAAAACACCATCAGCATGTTTAGTGGTTTACCGGACATTTGTATTTTTAACATGTCAATTTTCTTAAAGTTTTGTAATGTATTAATTATTACAATTTGCTCATTGGCTGGAGGAAATAGTTTGGCTTGTCCGTCACAGCTGTTTCGTCCGCACGTATACGCAAGGAGCACCTGCACACACACAAAAGCAGTCCCAGTGAAGAAACTAACAATTTACACTCATGTTATTACGATAAACTATATATATAAACTATACACGTTTTAAAATCGTGTTTTTATCACCTTCGTCTTTTAGTAAAGGTTAAACCGTTTTTATCTTTTAACCTTTTTGAACAAGTCGTGCATGCTTTTATTTCAAGCCGCCTGGACTACTGCAATGCACTTTATGCTGGCATTAGCCAAAAAGCTCTCTCCCGGTTGCAGTTAGTCCAGAACGCGGCAGCACGACTTTTAACAGGGACCAGGAAACGCTAGCATATAACCCCAATTCTTCAGAGTTTGCACTGGCTCCCTGTTCATTTTAAAATTGATTTTAAAACATTGCTGTTTGTTTTTAAATCTTTACATGGACTGGCACCTCAATATATCTCGGACCTCATCCAAATTTACATCCCTGCGCGCGCTCTGAGGTCCGAGAGCCAGTTCCAGCTCGTGGTGCCCAAGACCAGACTTAAGACCAGGGGAGACAGGGCCTTCTCTGTGGTCGGCCCTAAGCTCTGGAACACTCTGCCGCTCCATGTTCAAACTGCTTCCACAGTGGAGTGTTTTAAGTCTCGTCTTAAGACCCACTTTTATTCTTTGGCTTTTAACACTACGTGAGTTGTGTGGTCCTCTTTCCTCTGGTGTCCTCTGTGTTTTTTATACACTTTGATTTCTATTTTACTGTTTTAATTGATTTTACCCTTTAAAATAGTTTTTAATCATATTTGTTTTTATATTGTTTTTATTGGTTTTATTTTTATTCATTTTTTGTTTTATTCAGTCATTGGTGGAGCATAATATTGTTTTTAACATGGCTGTGCAGCACTTTGGAAACGTTATTGTTGTTTAAATGTGCTATATAAATAAAGTGGATTGGATTGGATTGGATATAACGGTATCTAAATTATTAGAAAACACAAACTAAAAGTGTTATGCACAAGCTCAAGTTGAAAAAGAAGGGATATAATGCTTTAAACCCATGGGAATGTGTTGCTGCATCACTTCCGTTTCTAGGAAATAAGCAGTGTTTCCCAAAATGCATAAATAAATGAAGTTTTTCGGTAATTACAAATTTCAACTGTATTGCTAACCGTCTGGAATCCTACCATGGTTTATAATTTTACCGTTTAGTGTTATATCCCTGTTTGTGTGCTTTTAAAGGAAAGGTAATAGTCAGTTTGCTCACTTGTATAACCAGTAGTAGTAGTCGAGCTTCGAAAAATGGCCAATGTTGATTGTCAATTATACTATTACAAGATTACATTGCCTGTTTTTTGGGGCGGTATACCTCGGTTGGTAGAGTGGCCGTGCTAGCAACTTGAGGGTTCCAGGTTCGATCCCCGCTTCTGCCATCCTAGTCACTGCCATTGTGTCCTTGGGCAAGACACTGTACCCACCTGCTCCCAGTGTCACTCACACTAGTTTAAAAAATGTAACTTAGATATTGGGTCTCACTATGTAAAGCACTTTGAGTCACTAAAGAAAAGCGCTATACAAATATAATTCACTTCACTTCACTGTTTTACATTTATTTATTTAGTGTCACTTGACAACTTTGGTTATCTTCAGTCACATATGGAGCAAACCCAACATACTTTTTAAGGTGTTAAAGACAACCAACAGCTTTAGCACCATTTGAAATTTAAGTAAAAACTAATCCCAGTACAAAACCTTGCAATACATGTAAAATGTATTTCTTAACCCATAAATGTGTGTATTTATATTTATATATATATATGTATATATAGGTAGGTAATTTACAGTTTGATTGCCCAACTTGGTAATAGTGTTCATGAAGTATGGGCGATATAGATGATGTACAATATACACAATATACATCCGTCTGACAATATAGATTTTCATACTGTCACCATGACACACAAATTTGATAGGAACAAGCAAACAAACGCATCCTCAACGCAATGTCGCGTCCTCGCTAGCAAGTTAGTGGCTAATGTCCCTCCACAGTCCAGCTTCTAAATCACTAATCCACAAATAAATTGTGTTTCCTACAAATATTATTATCACTAGAGGACAAAAAAAAGCTAAACATGCTACACTAAACACCGTTGGAGGATACAAAAATTGCACGGGTAACAGCTAAGCTAAAGCTCTGGAATGTAAACGGGGTGGGCAGCTCGATACAATTATTGACAGTATCAATGCCAAGTGCAGTATCAGTATACGCTCGATACTAAAGTGATTACATCAATATTTTTTATTACCACAAAATATTATTTTGTCGTTTTTGTTACCGTTTACAAACTCAGGAAATAAGAAACAATAGTAATTTGATCTTTGTCAAGTTAGTTTTACTGACTTATACAAAATGATACATTTTTTATGTAGTCAAAAACAATACGGAAACAATCTAAATATTATTTGGTATGGTTACACATCCTGTGATTTGGTCTGATTACAGTTAAAAAATGTAATCATTTATTGATCTTTAAAATAAGTGTGAGCATTGGTATGGTTAATTCTGACCCTGTAATTACTTGGTAATGGATGGATCGACACCAAAATATGTAGTATTGCCCTAAACTAATATTAATAAGGAGACAAAGAAAGAATAAGTGTTAATTACATTTTAACGGAAGTGTAGATATAAATATGTTACAACAGTAATTCAACAAGTAGATTATAGATTTTAAGAAAATAATACAACTGGAAATGACACAGTATGTTACCGCATTCGTTCAGCAGCTAATTCAGGAGCCATTATAACCTTTTTGAAATGGTTCTATCATTATCTCCATGTCAAATAATATATTGGGATATGTATAATTGCAAAAGGCTGCATAATATATTGCAATATAAATGTTTAGGCCATATCACTCATTCCTAATGTACATTTACAGATATATGTCCATTCAAGTAATTAAACAGCATACAATGAGTGGATTTTGTTTTGTATTACCATGAGGTGGAGACTTGTCCAGGGTGTACTCCGCCTTCCGCCCGATTGTAGCTGAGATAGGCGCCAGCGCCCTCAAAAAGGGAATAAGCGGTAGAAATGGATGGATGGATGGATGATTACTATGTTATGAACAGGTTAAAAACTTTTAGGCTGAATCAATGCCTTTTCTTTGCACCAATTATGTGACCGGCAATTTCCATTATGGCCACAAGGTGGTGTGATAACGTCAGTGACAGAAGTCAGATGAATCAGTCAGTTGTACAGAATCCTTCCAGCACCAAAAGGTCGCCTTTAATGGGATGTGTTGCAATGATGATTTGTGACAGGCTAACACAGGCAATATAAGAGGAAATGGAGTGGAAACTATTTATTTGGCAGTTTAGGATTGACTCCAGACGTCACAATTTTATTACCAAAAGGCGCCAATATTAATATCAACCGAGGTAAGGAAAGCAAAGTGTTCATTCTATGAAAAACACCTTTGGAATATGCTATACAGATCTCATTTCACACATTATTGCTCCCTCTTTAAAACAAATAATACATTCCATAAATATATATATATATATATATATATATATATATATATATACACAAATACACACTGTGCAATAATTATGTGATAAACCAGCCTTTAATTAGGGTTACCAAGTTCACTTTTCATGTAATAAATACACTATTAGCACGCCCCAATGTTTAAGTAAGTTGTCAATTCCATCCATCCATCTTCAACCGTTTGTCCCTCGCGGGTTCGTGGGGGTTATCGGAGCCAATATCCACTGCATTCAGGCGGAAGGCGGGATACACCCTGGACAAGTCGCCATCTCCTTGCAGGGCTAACACAGACAGACAGACAGACAGACAACATTCACACTCACATTCACACACTGCGGCCAATTTAGTGTTGCCAATCAACCTATCTCCAGGTGCATATCACATTAAAAATGAGAATGCAGCTGTCATAGGCTCCAGCACCCCCCGCGATCCCAAAAGGGAACAAGCGGTAGAAAATGGATGGATGGATTATTAAACAAGTGACATTTATTAACACACACAAATGTACCGAAAAATGAGACCGTACTGTTATCAATTCCCTGGTACCAGAAATTGGTACCATATCAGTTAAAATGTGAAAAGTGTTGACGTAGCGAGTTATGTCAAAGTGTTACAATCAGCCTGAACTCGTTATCGACGAGCCATCATGTAATTAATTAATGATGGAATCGCAAGCGTATGTAATTTAGCGGAAGTATTTTTTTTTTTTTGTGTGTATGCATGTACAACATACTGTGGGGCAAAAAAGTATTTAGTCAGCCACCAATTGTGCAAGTTCTCCCACTTAAAATGATGACACGGGTCAGTAATTTTCATCATAGGTACACTTCAACTGTGAGAGACGGAATGTGAAAAAAAAAATCCAGGAATTCACATTGTAGGAATTTTATAGAATTTATTTGTAAATTATGGTGGAAAAAAAGTATTTCATCAACCATTCAAAGCATGATGTTTCCACCCCCATGCTTCACAGTAGGTATGGTGTTCTTGGGATACAACTCAGTATTCTTTTTCCTCAAAACACGACAAGTTGAGTTTATACCAAAATGGATACGTGGATGATACAGCAGAGAATTGGGAGAATGTCATGTGGTCAGATGAAACCAAAATAGAACTTTTTGGTATAAACTCAACTCGTCGTGTTTGGAGGAAGAAGAATACTGAGTTGCATCCCAAGATCACCACACCTACTGTGAAGCATGGGGGTGTAAAAATCATGCTTTGGGGCTGTTTTTCTGCTAAGGGGACAGGATGATTGATCCGTGTTAAGGAAAGAATGAATGGGGCCATGTATCGTGAGATTTTGAGCCAAAACCTCCTTCCATCAGTGACAGCTTTGAATGGTTGGCCAAATACTTATTTTCCACCATAATTTACAAATAAATTCTTTAAAATTCCTACAATGTGAATTCCTGGATTTTTTTTTCCCCTTCTGTCTCTCACAGTTGAAGTGTACCTATGATGAAAATTACAGACCTCTGTCATCATTTTAAGTGGGTGAATTTGCACAATCGGTGGCTGACTAAATACTTTTTTGCCCCACTGTATGTCTGCTGTACTTGCTTACATATTTCGGCCTCCTGAGGTTCCATTGGCCCGAAGTTGTACATGTACTTTATGTTTTACTTTTTACAGTTACAAGTATAATTTGTATTTGTGATTATATCGCAGTACTGACATGATTTTTTTTTTTATCATAATAGAGATGATTAAACAAGGTGGTCATGTGGTGAACAAATAAAAGAGTAGAACATTTTTAAAATGGTATTGTGGTAATCGGTTCATTGCAAAATATATGCTGCTTATCTGCACGGGATTGAGCTTGGGTTTATGTCATTGATAAATAATATGGATAAACAATACTGTATGCCTTCCCATACATACGGTACATTTGTCAGATTCTGTCAGCGAGGAGCATTTCTTTTTAGAAAAGTGCAGTGATGCCGACCAGTGAACAGTAACAGTTTTAACAGTTGTCACAGATTAGTTTTTGTACCTGCATAAATAGTTCAGATAAGGATTACTTTCTTAAAGGAGCAGGACACATTAGTGTCTTTCATGGTTTGAAGGTTCAGAACGCTTGGTAGTTGGCATGCGATTGATTCATTGATTAAAATATATTTTCCCGACTGCAGGTTCTCATTTGGGTCATGGTTAAACTGGAGAGTATCCCTCCTAAAGGAGCCATGGTACACCCCAGACTGGTTGTTAGTCAATCACAGGGCACATACAGACAAATCATTCACACCTATGATCAACTGAACATCTGTATTTGGCAGGCACTTTAGACACCCCTAGTCTATGGCATTTTTATTCAGGAAAGTGCAACAATGCAGACAAGTGCAACGGTTTAAACAGTCGATATTTGTTTTATATTTTATTTTACCTTTCGTACATTTCCTTGCCTTGCCTGAAGTATAGCATTTTTCATTTCCATTTCGTAATCCCATTTCTTACCTCTGAGGAACTGAACCTATTTTTTTTCTTTTTCTATCATTTTGTTATTTACTATCAAATAGGAAGGTTTATGACAGTGAAAGCTGTTATGACTTTTAGCGAAGTCACTGTCTGTGCTGATACATTGTTTTGATGCTGAGCAGCTGTTAATGAGATGTGGAAATGTTGGTGTTCTCAGGGTAATAACACAATGTGGCCTTTGTCTCAAAAGCCGCTTTTACCCATTGACTGCAGTCTTAAACTTATATTCACGTTTTCCCAGAAGAGTGTTTTGTGAGAAAACAAATTCTGCCATTATTCCTGTAGGTATTAGGGATGTAATCATTACCAGTATTAATGATAAACCGCGGTAAAAATTCCAGACTGAGTATTATCCCATAGTTGCCAACTCTTCCGGATTGTGCGGAAGACTAATGGAAATTTAACCCGTCTATCCGCTTCCTGACTGAGTTAAAACATGTTTTGTGAATGTGTTGTATTAAGCTCATGATCAAGGCGGCATTGAAGACAGCCAAAATAAAAGTCTGACTCTGTGTAATGCCATTGTGTGCACTGTGAACAGAGTACAGCTTAGTAGCATATAGCGTCAATCGCTAGGAACCATCACACTGACTCTGACGGTAGATATAAGCTCTGACAAGCACAAAGACTAGACAAAGGGGCTAAACAAAGTACATCTACAGTATATACTATGTGTGAGTGTGTGTGTGTGTATACACACACACATATATATATATATGTATATATATATCAGCGGTGTAACGGTACACAAAAATTTTGGTTCGGTACGTACCTCGGTTTAGAGGTCACGGTTCGGTTCATTTTAGGTACAGTCAGAAAAAAAACAAAATATAAATTTTTTGGTTATTTATTTACCAAATTTGCAAAATCTTCCACCAAAAATATTTTTCTCAGTGGAATATTTGATGTGAAGTAATGGGAACTTTGGATAGGTCAATAATTCGTAATAACATTGATTTTGATTCAATATTATAGAATAGAATAGAAAGTACTTTATTGATCCCTGGGGGAAATTCAGTACCACAGTTCGCTCACACTAGACAAGAATAATAATGAATAATATAATATATATATAATATAAATATATTCTAAATATACTCACAATACGAAGGTCCTGAGTAGTCAGGGTTCAATCCCGGGTTCGGGATCTTTCTGTGTGGAGTTTGCATGTACCCTCCGGGTACTTCGGCTTCCTCCCACTTCCAAAATCATGCACCTGGGGATATGTTGATTGGCCCTAATGTGTGGCGGTGGCGGCGATGACCAAGAAGAAAGCGGAGTTGGAATATAATTACAACACTTTATTAACTTTTTTTATATACGTATTTATATATGGCACCATGTCCTTTCGACTTACCAAACATAACAATAACAAGGCAAGTGTTAGAATTTTTTTTTTTCTTAATAAAGTATACCATTGTCATGCACAATAGCAATAATTTTGCTTAGGGGAATTTCAAACCTGCCTACTGCCTCTTCCAACCATTCTGCAATGTTGGATGCTGAATGTCTTTCCTCTAGTGGCATGGTCGTAAGGCAGATTGACTTCATGTTCCATTCGTCTCCAATGTAGTGGCATGTATTGCCAAGGTAGGCTACATTTGTCCACACATCAGTGGTCAGAACAATTTTGCTCTGGGTGGCTTTAATGTCAGTTTTCACAGCTTGAAATGTCTGCTCATACTTCCTCTCCATCAGTTTCGTAAAATGGGTCCTCGAGGGAAGAGTGTAACCAGAGTTGAGGACGTAAATTATTTTTCTGAAACCGTCATCCTCCACCATTGATAGAGGCCTCATGTCAGTTACCAACATATTTAGGGCACTATCAGTCAATGCAACCGCTTGCTGTGGTGTGCACACCTTCCTTTGGACCAAGTCTCTAATGCTGGCTTGTTTCTTTCTGAAATGAGAGAAACCATATAATGAAAGTACATAGCAATATTTACATGTAACTCAATACATACTTAGTTGATTCATTTAATAATTTCTGATGTAAAATGCAAATTTTTTAATATCATGGTCACTGCTGCCTAGTTTTTCTTGTTATATTGTTATTTTTACTGCTATATTTTTATTCTTATGTTGCTTTTTTTTTAATTCTTATTGAAATATTTTAGTTTTTTTTTCATTTAAATCCCCGTTAATTACTTTTTAAACTCTATCTCAATTCTGTAGACTGCTGCTGGAATTTAAATTTTCCTGAGGAAACTCCCTGAGGGAATCAATAAAAGTTCTATCTATCTATCTATCTATCTATCTATCTATCTATCTATCTATCTATCTATCTATCTATCTATCTATCTATCTATCTATCTATCCATCTATCCATCTATCTATCTATCTATCTATTCATCCATCCATCCATCCATCCATCCAAAAAAAAAGCTAAATGAAATCAATGGACATTAGGGATGCAGCATACAACAATAATAACACAGAAATGTAACTCATCAGAACTGAATCAGATATTGTACACATTTCTGTTTGTGAATAATAAAAGATTAATTTTAGGCTGCCTGTGAATAATAGCATGAAATATTACAGCACCTTCATAACCTTTATATTACTAAAGCGTCACTCAAATATTATATAGCTTTATCGGGTCCGCCTACATTGATCCATTATGAAACCAACCCGCTCATAACAACACAGAAAATGAAGACCTCGCACTCTCCAAGAAGTTCCTAACACTCTGAAAGTTAATACACAACACTTGCTACAGCGCTGCCTTAAAAAAATCTCCTCGTTAACAACATATTAAAAACACACAAAGACGGACACAACGGATCAAAGTACTCGGACTATGGACTTAAAAAGTTACTTACCGTTCTTCTCTTCATCCATGGCTCCTCTTCAGGTGCTGCCGAAGCAATGTTATCCTTCCTGCCACGCGATGTCCATGCTGCATGTTTTGCAGGAAATGTCTTCTTTGAATTCTTTAAAGAAAAGTGTTCCGACACTTTTGACGACTTAGGTCGTACACTTTTCTCCATTGAAGTAATAACTTTGAGATGTTTCTCCGCTGAACTATCCGTACAGTTCTCCTCCGCCATTTTTCGAATGTTTCCAGCAAAGGAGACGGCGTGGTCACGTGAGCTGCACATGACACATTGGCTGGCTCACTGCCACCACATGAGACGTAGCCTCAGCGTTGCCTTGGCGCTGTTTTGTACTGTTTTTGTACTTATTTTGATTATTGTTTTTCAGCTGTTTGTAAATGTTGCAGTTTATAAATAAAGGTTTAGGGGGAAAAAATAAAATAAAAAAAAAGCCTCCGAATCGATGACTAAATTAATCACCAACTATTTTTATAACCGATTTTGATAAATTTAATCAATTATTGTTGCAGCCCTAATATATATATATATATATATATATATATATATATATATATATATATATATATATATATATACACACACACACACACAGGACTGTCTCAGAAAATGTAAATATTGTGATAAAGTCCTTTATTGGAAATGTCATATATTCTGGATGCACTACACATCAACTGAAATATTGCAAGCCTTTTATTATTTTAATATTGCTGATTATGGCATACAGCTTAAGAAAACTCAAAAATCCTATCTCAAAAAATTTGATTATTTCCTCAGACCAAGTAAAAAAAATATTTATAACAGCCAAACAAAATCAAACATTTGAAAATATCAATTAATGCACTAAGTACTTGGTAGGGAATCCTTTTGCACGGATTACTGCATCAATGCGGCG
>NC_084622.1:53330068-53355068 GCF_033978795.1 Nerophis ophidion
ACAACATTTACAATATTTAAACATTACACAAATGTGCACTTATATGACCTTAACACAATTCAATCTATGAAGATGTCAAAGTGGTCAGAACATGTACATCTTGCCACATTAATCATCACTGACACTTTACTTACTTTACTACTTTACTTTACTTACAGTCTATATTAGCTGTCTTTGTCATCAAATGTTGTCAATTCTGCTTCTGTTCGGGTACTTTTTTGGTGAGGTTATTGCCCTTTCACCTACCATTGTCATGGCATACGCTTTTAGTGCACACGTGTAATTAGACCGCCTTAAACTACTTGGAACTGATACTCTTAATCTTCTTGGCTGAGTGAAAGTTAGTCTACTTTATAGAAACACACATAATCTGTAAAGGTCATAGCTGTGGATGAATTACATCTGGGATTGTCTGTCAGAAGAATGCAGGTTAATCTGAATGTGTGACGGACTAGTGGGAAAAACAAAACAATCTTGTTTTAATGCCCACACATACTGTAAAATAATGTCACATGGTTTAGAAAAAAGTCACAACATTCATCCAGTTTCTGTGCCTGTATTTCATGAAGTATTGTGGAACCACTTGATTTTAGATTCACATTAATACATCCCATTTTCTTGTACTATTGAGCTATTTCGAACATTATAACATTAAACGCTCAAATAAGACAAAATATTTGTCTACTTCTCTTTCCGAAAAAGGCGGGATTAGCAAAGTCCTGGTTGCAGAGCCCTGGCTGTGTGTGGAAGTGAGTTTAACTTGATCTACATGAAACTTCTCCATGTCGCACACCAGCAAAGGACAAGCAGTAGACATTTGATGGATGGAAGTTTTTTTGATAGTTTTATTTTTCTGAGTACACTAGTGATCAAGTATGATCAAGTGAATTATATTTATATAGCACTTTTCTCTAGTGACTCAAAGCGCTTTACATAGTGAAACCCAACATCTAAGTTACATTTAAACCAGTGTGGGTGGCACTGGGAGCAGGTGGGTAAAGTGTCTTGCCCAAGGACACAACGGCAGTGACTAGGTTGGCAGAGGCGGGAATTGAACCTGCAACCCTCAAGTTGCTGGCACGGCTGCTCTACCAACCGAGCTATGCCGCCCCACAGACAAATATACTTAATGTAAATAATAGCATGATATCACTCTTAAACATCTCATATTGATCTCCTTTTGGCAATTGGGGCCACTTTACCCACATAACACTCCTTTGGGGGCGTTATGTTGATCCTTGAATAGTTGTGCAAGTGTTTGTGGCCTTTAAGCATCTTTTGAATTTAACATTATCATTCCATTTACTTCCACCGCAATGTTTACAAACGCTTCCCTCCTCCACATCTGCGTCCCAAACCCTATATTTGTTTCCATCCACCGGCTTCAACCATGCATTAAATTGATCGTTCTAAAACCACAATTGTTGAACTTGGACTTACCCATCTCATGCAAGTAATTAGGCTTTGCTCTGGGCTTTTGCTAGCGTCAAATTTTGACCAGCAGCAAAAGTAGCCTACTTTAGTTACGTTTTGTAGTTGCGTTTAGCGTCCTCAAAAAAATCAAAAAATTTCAAAGAAAGACTGAAGTTTATGCATGACTAGATTCAAGAAAAGTTAAGACTCTGGATACCGTGCTGGTTTTCACATAGTTTTGTGACAAGTATTCATGCACTCTAAATCAGCGGGTTTGGTAAGTAATCTGCAATAGACAACCCCTCAAGCTCACAGGGATGTGCTCTCGAGAACACTGTAAGTAGTGAACACATAACCGCGGCCCTGCAACACTATAGGAAAATAAACCAGTGATGCCCAAAGGGACGACGTCTCTTCAGCCTGACAAGGACACAATTGGTCGCAAAACGCATGTATTGCACAAAGCTACTTCACCTACCTTTGCTTCCTGCGCATACACTGACAAAATACCGCATATCATCATCGGCGGTCACTCAAACGAGTATGACGATCATCCTGGCAGGGGTGTATCCCTTTTATGGAGGATGCCTGTGTGTGACTTAGTTTAACGTAGGGAGACTGGTGCACAGACAGTCACCACACGATCCTTGACAGAATCGGGTCGGGGGTCCAGTGCAATGGAGTCCAAGAAGACTGGGGACCCTTTTCTGCTGCAGCTTTCATCCGCCATCGCAGCCGTTTTTGTAGTTCTTAAATTCTGCCCTCTTCCGCCTGCTCCGCCGTTGAGGTCTTCACCGTATCCCTGGCTAAGGGGCAGTCAGGTACTAGTCCTTTGCAAAGGGCCACCTGGGGTAACAGTAGTAAAGGGGTTAACCTCCCAGTGCCCCAATACCCCATAGAGGAGCCTCCACTGCCGGATCACTTTAACGTCATGCCCAGGACACACAACATTAAAGAAACACCACATATAACGCATCCACACTCATGTCAAAATGCGGCAGGTTCTGATTCAGCACTGGCGAACAACATGATCGCTCAAAAGTAGGTCAAAGCTTTGGCGCAAAATGATAACAATATCAAGTTTGTAACCATCTAAATGTTCCCGAACAGTGCAATCAAAAAGTGTTTTGACTGTATGAGCAAACACACAAGCAGTAACATTGGGCACAATGCGAAGTGCAGCAACTTGTACAGCTATATCTTGCAAAAAGAACAGGCTGTTATAGAATATAAATGAAACGTCATTATGACAGCGTTTTAAAGTTGACCGAGGTTTATTCGCCACAATTCTGTTTTTATTTTTTATTTTAAAGGATTTAAAATACTCCCGAAAAAAGGCTCCAATTATGTTTTTATTTTTATTTTAGAGGATTCAAAATATTCCTGGACAAGCCTCTATTATGTTACTGTACCCATGACGTTTGTATAGTCTTGAGAGAGTGAGAGAGAGAGAAAGCTAGAGAGAGAGATCGCTCCCTCCCTCCCTAGACTTTATCTCCTGGGCACTTGTCTGCTGTCCAATCACACCCTACAAACATTAAAGGAGCAAGAATAAACAAACACCCAGGGGAGAAGGTATGTGATGTGCACGTAACATATGTATCTAGCATTGGGGAGATACAGACTCGGTCGAGGTTTACCCTTAGCATACAGTACCACCCCTGCAGCCTCACTTCTACTTCCTCTTGCTACTACACCGGCGTTGTTTCCTCGTACCGACAACAAACCACGGTGAGCTTGCTGGTCTTGCTATATCATGTGGAATGTTATACATTTGATGAAAGTCACAAAGACACATGGCTAGTGGCAAAAACAATGTCCATTAGGTCTTGACAGGTGTAGCTGGTGTCCGTAATACCGATAGTGCATAATAAAAGCAAGAAAGTATTCGGCTGTAAGTTTTGTTCAACGCACATGTTATATAATTATTCTATCAGGCATGTCAATTTTCTACATGTATATAATATATCATTTTGGTTGTTCAAAAATGTCATTTAAAATGTAACAATGAGGTGGCGACTTGTCCAGGGTGTACGCCGCCTTCCGCTCGATTGTAGCTGAGATAGGCACCAGCGCCCCACGCGACCCCAAAGGGAATAAGCGGTAGAAAATGGATGGATATTTTTCAGTATCTTGCGGGAAGTTTATTCCTAAAACTACAGAGAATGGCTGGCGGGGCGAGGATGAACGCTCAGTCAGCGTGAAGGGGAGAACTTAACATTCCAGGAACTCAACATCGTCCGACATTTGGAGGAAAAGGTGCAATATATACTGTAAATAGTTTTTGGGCTGCAATTAGCATTAGAAATGACTTTTTATGGCAAGATGACAAGCATTAGTATTTACCTCAAGTCTCCGCCCCATTGTCACATTTTTTATTGGAATTTCAAAACAGTCTCACTTCTATCCAACCATGGTAGCATTTGCAGATTTTCATAGGCCTTGCTTGTCAGTGCAACAATCTTGCAATCAGTATATCAAATTAAAAATTATGAGAATGGTCAACCTTTTTTTAAAAAATTTAGGTCCTGGTTGTTCTTTTTGCATTTTGATGATCTACTTACAATTTGGGCTTCACGGTGGGAGAGGGGTTAGTGCGTCTGCCTCACAATACGAAGTTCCTGCAGTCCTGGGTTCAAATCCAGGCTCGGGATCTTTCTGTGTGGAGTTTGCAAGTTCTCCCCGTGAATGCGTGGGTTCCCTCCGGGTACTCCGGCTTCCTCCCACTTCCAAAAACATGCACCAGGGGATAGGTTGAATGGCAACACTAAAATGGCCCTAGTGTTTGAATGTGAGTGTGAATGTTGTCTGTCTATCTGTGTTGGCCCTGCGATGAGTTGGCGACTTGTCCAGGGTGTACCCCGCCTTCCGCCCGATTGTAGCTGAGATAGGCGCCAGCGCCCCCCGCGACCCCGAAAGGGAATAAGCGGTAGAAAATGGATGGATACTTACAATTTGGTTGCAATCCACCAGCGCAAAATTGTAATACTTTTAATTTTTTTTATAATACCCTGTTTTTTAAGGCTTTTTTGTTAACAGTGTATATAAAAAAATCTGGTTAAAAACCCACAAAATGGAACCCACAATATTGATTGACTTTTGTCTTTAACCAACAAGAGTATCCTATCCCAGATTTATTGTACCCCACCATTAGAAAATAAGATATGGAGTTGTAGTTTGCATATGCTTGAAAGCTGCAGCTTTTTTTGTTTTGTTACATATTGACACTTTAAAAAATATAATTTACTACCATATTTTACTTAATGTGATACCAGATTGTAATTGCATATTTTTTGCAATTTTGAAGAAAAACTTAAGTGTAATAGCTAAGCCTGAAGAGATTTCGAGCCTGTCATCATCAATCAGTATCAGTATTCCCCCTAATGAATCACAGGAGGCCTTACAGTCCCCAAAACACTTTCTTCTATTCCAGTTCCCTGCTCCATCTTTCCAGGAAAAGTAATCTTTTGGTGCAATAACTCATTTGTCCTCTGGATCTACTGCACTACTGCATCTACTGGGGCGGCATAGCTCGGTTGGTAGAGTGACCGTGCCAGCAACTCGAGGGTTGCAGGTTCGATTCCCGCTTCCGCCATCCTAGTCACTGCCGTTGTGTCCTTGGGCAAGACATTTTACCCACCTGCTCCCAGTGCCAACCACTCTGGTTTAAATGTAACTTAGATATTGGGTTTCACTATGTAAAGCGCTTTGAGTCACTCGAGAAAAGCGCTATGTAAATATAATTCACTTCACTTCACTGTCAGTGTGCTTCACTTTGTATGGGGGTTGTGGAAGCACATGTAGCGCTGTCTTCCTGCCATATTTAATTCAGATTTTTGCCTCCATTTGTTAATTTTTTGTCAACAGATTTATTTAGATTCAATGTGACAAAGTATTCTTGCAAAACTATTCCTTAAACATTTTAATGAAAATCCTTAAAGGGAACCTAATAAGCAAAACCGAGTTTTCTTACCTATTGATTTTTTGTATTTGCGACCTGGACATTTGAAATAAAACCATGGAGGCATGGCAGAGATATTTATAAAAAAATCTTGCCTGCCTTTATCCTTTTTCCAAACTAGCTATTTTTAGAATATAGAATTTTTCCCAATAGTGACGTTTTTCCCAAATTTGACATCAGCGGATATCTCCATATATAGGAATTTAGCTAAATGCTACAACAATGAAGACGCCGTTGAAGTGGAGGTAAGTCAATAAGACTGCCCAAAAAACGGCTCACCTTGGTCAGAAAGCATCTTGAAAACGTTCTAGTTTTCAAGTCTTTCATGATTAACGCACACTTGCGTTTGTTTCCAGAAGTAGGAACAAACATTTGTTGAAAGTGCGCTGCTATGGAAACGGAAATAAGTATGCTAAGGAAATCTTTTCCGGCGTTGCTTGAAATGCGGCAACCCAACCCCCGCCGGTGACTCCCATTAGCCACATCTTCCAAGCATTTTTTTTATCATCTTTAAAATCCTAATTAAAAATAAAGACGTGTTCTTGTCCGTCATAATGATTGTGAATGATAGGCACTCTACTTTATGAAGTAGCATTTTTTCTCACCTTTCCCGTGTCAAGAAATCCACTTTCTGTACCGTACAATTGAAATAGAAATGGATCAAAATCATTGTGACAGCAGTATTTTCTTATCACCAAGCCACTTGCTGATGGGACTGGACTAACACATGTGCTTCAGGGGACATAACGGTCTGTGGGGGTCATCATGTTACTGGTTGGTAGATAATGGAATTGTTGTTTTACTAGATAATGGAATTGTTGTTTTACTCACATTGTTTTTGTTATTATGTTTTTAATTATATTTTTTCACTCTCTCTGACAAACCTACCATAAACATGATGTACTGTTCCTGTGTCCTTGCAAAAGTGTAAATTTCAGAAGGGCATCCAACAATAAATTGTCCCACTGTATTATGCAGATCTGATGCAAAAGGTGCATTTTTCTGCAATTTAACAGGGGAAATGTGGACAGTTGTATTAGAATTGGATTAGACTATATTTCATGGTGATTATGAATGACTATTTGTTTGCAATTTTTAAGATCTCTCGTTTTATTGAAATAACATGATTTTTTCTCAGGGCAGATAACAGATTACCTGCCAATTAGACTGTTTTCACATAAAACATTTTAACGGTACATTTTGGTTTTAATAGGAAAATCTGTACCATTATTGTGGAATAGGAAATTTCTTGTGTAGTATTGAACAATAATTACACCACACAGAAGTTGAAGGATTATTTATGTTTCTAGAATATATTTTTATTTGCCTCACATGATATTGTTCCAACCGTTCAAGGTATTGTATTGTATCCTTATAAAATTCAGATGCACATTATCGCATTCAATCAAAGAAGCACATGTGATAGATGCCATATCCGAGGTACTTATGTTAGACCACAGCGTCACTTTAAAGCACTTTGTCAGGCATTTGGAAAGTGCTCTCTACCAGGCTAATCCAATTGGCTAAATTGATTAGCAGTTAAAAGCCTTTCTTCCTCTGGTCAGAGCAGTATGTTTCAAATGCTGCCCAGTGGGCTACCGTAAGCTTGGATGGGCCAGGAGATTGGTTGGTGCCAAGCCAGCTTCCTGTATAGGGTTTCACTGTGCACGATCAATACATACAGCTAATTAGGTGATGACGATCCCTCACATTTCTGTTCTGACTTTTCTTGCCTCAAAGGGATACAACTGGATATACAGTGTGTTTATGAATGTAGTGTTTTGCAGTATAATAAGTCATATTACAGCAGATTGTGTGTACATGTCACTGCCTGGCCTCCATTGGTTCAATATAAATATAATCATTACCCTTTAATACTGCTACCGAGAGTCTTACATGACCTTGTCTGTTTTTTCTATCTTCTGTTTGACCCTGGCATATCTGGTTAGGATGACGAAGAATGACGTTAAAAACTACCTGGAGAAGATCTATAACGTCCCGGTGGGAGTAGTTCGCACCAGGATACAATTTGGTAAGTGTCTATCTTTCTTTGGCCAGACAAAGTGAATCCCTATTTATTAGTGTGAATAAAGGATGTCCGATCAAATCAACCAACCGATATTATCAACTGATATTGGCATAGAAATGAGATATTGGGTCAAACTAGTAAAGTTTTTGTTTCTGCTGATTATCCTCGTTTTTGCATGCACAAATTACCTCCTCAAACTGGTTATGCAAGGTTTTCAATCAAATGTCACATCTCAGAAAGAATCTGTGTCCGTGTGCAGAAAAATAATAAGAAGAAGTAGGGACACACTATATACTTTTTTTTTTTCAAGCTTACCGATTACTACTCACTTCTAAAGACCAAAATTAAGGGGGGAACGGTACGTGTATTTGTATTGAACGGTTTCGGTACAAGGGTTTCGGTTCGGTACGGGGGTGTACTGAACGAGTTTCTAAGTTAAAGTTTTAACAAGCTGCTTTGCTTCTTCTGCCTCTGTCTCAGCACCCAGCATTGTCCCACCCACACAAAACTATCTGATTGGTTACATCAATAGCGGTAACAGCCAATCAGTAGTGCGTATTCAGAGCGGTAACAGCCAATCAGCAGTGCGTATTCAGAGCGCATGTAGTAAATGCTTCAGCGTCAAGCAGATAGGTGTTTAGCAGGTGAGCATAAGGCAGCGTACTCTCCCCAAATGATAATAAACACCTCACAGTCAACTACTACCAACATCACTATGAGCCCGTTGACCTTCTAGAAACTTAAACTGCAGCTCAGCTCCCTCGCAGTTTTGGCTTGAGGTGAAGGTGAATTAGCTTTTAGCATAACGCTAGCTCATTTTGCGGTGTGTGTGTGTGTGTGTGTGTGTGTGTGTGTGTGTGTGTTTTACGGACAGAAAAGCTTTGAATGGCAGGGTCCCTGCTATCACATTTACATAATAAAAATCTACTACAGGCTTCCCAAATGCTGTGATAAATTAAGCAAGATGAGTTGACTTGAAACTGTTTAATGTTGCACTTTTTATATGTAGCAGAAAACTTTTGTAATTTTATTTAATCTGAGCAACAATTTGAGGCAGTTTAATGTTGATTAACGTGGGCAGAATTATTACAGTGTTCCCAATGTTAAAAGGATCAAACCATTTTTACAAATTTGGTAAAAAACCAAAACATTTATATTTTGTTGTTTTCTTACTGTACCGAAAATGAACCGAACCGTGACCTCTAAACCGAGGTACATACCGAACCTAAATTTTTGTGTACCGTTACACCCCTAACCAAAACATTTAAGTGATAACTTATTCATACAAACAGCGGAGCAAGCAAGCAATAATAAACTGAGATGTATTAAAAAATGTAGCCAAAGAAAGAGAAAATGCTGGCTTCATTTGGACTCTCAAACAAATACGGGTGAGATGGAAGAGAAGCAGGTATACTAGACAAAGAAGAAAGA
Source organism: Nerophis ophidion (assembly GCF_033978795.1). NCBI lineage: Eukaryota > Metazoa > Chordata > Actinopteri > Syngnathiformes > Syngnathidae > Nerophis > Nerophis ophidion. The sequence continues at coordinate 53,338,903 of NC_084622.1, forward strand.
AGAAATCGTACACAAATATTTTCATGCTGCATTTGTGAACTCTAAATTAATTAGCAATAATCTGTATCCAACACAACTGGCAAGGTTGTCCAGAAAAATAGCAACCCTCATTTGAAGCGGTATCGGGGCACAAATGAACTGTCTTTTCCTTCGGACTCAAAACTCATTCCATTAATCCACAGAATTTATTGATTGAACTTTGAGACATTCAAAAGTTGTCTTTCTATTCTCCATCCCAAAAATATTCAAAACAACTCTCTCCCAAAAGTCTTTGGTTTGGACCCACATCCAATCCAGCAATTCTGAGACCTTCTTGGTAGTAGTGTCATGTTAATTGCTCAATCTTACATCACTTTTTTGATTCTGTCTGCTATTTAACACCAGCATGGCCATTTAATGCGTAATATTTGTCATGTGGCAATGTTACAGCGGACATCGGGTACAACAAGAACTGGGCTGTTGACATGTAAAGAGCTGCAAAGATTTCTTGTTTTGGTGTGATGTTGTAGGTCGTCCGGAAAATTAATACATTAATCCACGCTAAAAGGAAATAAGTGGCCCCCAGTGTTCGGGAGGCACAAGGCGTTTGACCAATAGTTGCAATAGAGTGCATGCATGGACACTGAGTCTTCACATGTAGGTGTTACAATAAAAAAAACAAAGTATTTGAGAAATCAGACTAATTTAGTGCGTGAAAGCTTAGTCAGTGTTTGTCACACAGTGGAGCAGTGAGACGTTTTCTTGTGTACACAGAAGAGTTGGGTTTGGTTGCCTGACTTATTCTAGCATCTAGTTGCTGGTGCATTTTGCCTGGCTGCCTTTTCATCTAACACACACTGTTGCTTATCGTATAATCTTATGATTGAAAACTCCAACCTCCAGATGTCCCAAGACAACCCAGTAGGGTTACACACAAACACACAGCTTTTGCTTACTAATTTGGCGTCAGAGCCCTAAGTAGTTATACGTGCACGCACGTACGCACACCAACCAGTATTTTTCTTACCATTATATTACCCCCATACCCTTAAAGGCATGTCCCTACCTCACCTTGAAAGTCAAGTACATGTTATTTAATTGTATTTTTATATATAGGGCTATGATTTCCACGTCAAAGAAACCGTGGAAAGAATCGCAAAAGATGTTAGCATTTAAGCTATCGAGCCAGGGCCAGTCAGTCCATGAGTTTATCAATGTGCCGGTTTTAATCACTGCTTTTCGCACATTTTAATTCAAAACACTAATGCTAACAACCGTCGGGAGTGTTACTGCTGTTATCATTAATACCGTTTATTCCTACTCCTTTGTTCGAGTCAGCTGAGACTGCAACTGGACATGACGTCACGCGCAAACCAGTTAACAAAACATGGCACGGTTGGACTTTGAGTTAATTGGTGCCCGAAGGGGTTCTGTCGGTGCAAAAAAGTACCGGATTCGGTGCCTATCCCTAGAGATGTTTTTTAAAAAATATTTACATTTTTTATCCATTTCCAAACATATGCATCATTTGCATTCTCTAGTATCCTGTAATTTATTATTTTATAAGACCTTTTAACAATTTTGAAAAAATGTATCCCATATAAAAATGTATTCCCCAGTTAATATATTTCTACAGCATGTTTTTTAAAAGATACATTTTTAAAAATTACTTTTGAGTATATTATATTGATCAACTAATTCTGAATTGAATGTGTATTTAGAGAGATTAAGTGCAGTTCCCCTTTCATATAATTTTTGATTGAATGTACAGTGTGATGATTGTCAGGCGGAACCTTCTAATTGGCTGTTGTCTACGACCAAGTCAGAACACCAGATGCTTGGAATGCTACATTCTGTGAACACGCCCATGCTGTAGCGAAAGCAAGAACATTAATACGTTTAGGGAGATTGGGAAACTGTAAATTTCATCAAAATTGGCTAGCTCACTAATTTTTTAAATCTTGGTTAAAGCCTGTCCATTGTACACCCAAAGAAGTGTTCTGAAACGTGTGCAAAAAGACTCCAAACTTTGCTCATTGGGCATCAATGTGGTAAAATTACACATGCTGTTAGCTAATCAAGCTTGTCGGCGATTAAAGGCAGTAAACAGTGTCACATTTGTTTGGCATGACCAACAAAGTCACTTCTGCTGTTGCCACCACAACTGTCAGCTGTTCCCTCTACTACTACTACAGAAAAAAATTAAAAAGCATTCTTAGAGGAAACAGTCCTTGCTAGCCAATTTTCTTTCACTATATAATAACAGTCAATGTAAAGTTTTCAACTATTCAAGATTATCGTTGTCAAACGTTTAAAATTGTGTGTATACACTAGGGGTGTAACGGTACACAAAAATTTCGGTTCAGTACGTACCTCGGTTCAGAGGTCACGGTTCGGTTCATTTTCGGCACAGTAAGAAAAAATATTTATACATTTTTTGATTATTTATTTAACAAATTTGCTAAATCTTCCACCAAAAATATTTTTCTTAGTGGAATATTTGATGTGAAGTAATGGGAAACTTGGATAGGTCAATAATTCATAATAACATTGATTTTGATTCACGATAATGTTTTGAGCAATGACAGTTTGAAAGAAGAAAACAACAGCTTTGTTTTATTAGTCAACGTTGCAATTTTTTCTAAATTACATTTAGCCTTTAAGCTTTTTTATTTCACTTTTGTTTATGTTTTTGTTCATTTTAATAGTATTTTTAAAATGTGCCGGGGGCCTTTAAAACATTAGCTGTGGGCCGCAAATGACCTCCGGGGCACACTTTTGACACCCCTGCTACAGACAATAAAAAATAAAATTTGATTAATCAATGGACAAATGGACGGCGTGGCGCAGTGGCAGAGTGGCCGTGCGCAACCCGAGGGTCCCTGGTTCAAATCCCACCTAGTACCAACCTCGTCACGTCCGTTGTGTCCTGAGCAAGACACTTCACCCTTGCTCCTGATGGGTGCTGGTTGGCGCCTTGCATGGCAGCTCCCTCCATCAGTGTGTGAATGTGTGTGTGAATGGGTAAATGTGGAAGTAGTGTCAAAGCGCTTTGAGTACCTTGAAGGTAGAAAAGCGCTATACAAGTACAACCCATTTATTTATTTATTTAAAAAGCAGAGCCTAGCGACGCATGCGCATTTATCCAAACTCTCTCGCTCTCTGTCTCTGTCCTCCCTCACGATTGTTAATGCTGCGTGCACCACTTTTTGTTTTTGTTTTTAACCCCTTCTTAACCCTGAACGTACATTGAAAATACACGCAAACCTAACTTAAAATGCCGGACATTTGAGGCATTTAAGAAACTCCACCTGGACATCTCCGCAAAGAGGACTTATCCCGTGAAAAGAGGAGGTATGGGCAGTCTATCATAGCCCAGTCGTTGCTAGCATGCTGTGTGTTGTTGTTTTTTTGATTGATTGAAACTTTTATTAGTAGATTGCACAGTTCAGTACATATTCCCTACAATTTTTGATTGATTGAAACTTTTCTTAGTTGATTGCACAGTTCAGTACATATTCCGTACAATTGACCACTAAATGGTAACACCCAAATAAGTTTTTTAACTTGTTTAAATCGGGGTCCACGTAAATCAATTCATGGTACACAACGTGCGGTGCGCTACTTATATGTCCGTGTCGGTTCAATACGAATACACGTACCGTTACACCCCTAGTATACACACAACTGTACATTCTTGACTGTATTTTATACGCATGGGCAGTAGAACATGTCCATTAGATTGGCATTAACAAGCTTTAAATTAGATTTACTGATACCTCTAGAACAGGGGCGCTCACACTTTTTCTGCAGGTGAGCTACTTTTCAATTGACCAAGTCGAGGAGATCTACCTCATTCCTATATATAATTAATATTTATTTATTTATGAAAGAGACATTTTTGTTAACAAGTTAATGGTGTTTAATGATAATACAAGCATGTTTAACACACATAGATTCCTTTCTTTCATGAAGACAAGAATATAAGTTGGTGTATTTGATTCTGATGACTTGCATTGATTGGAATTAGACAGTGGTGCTGATAACGTCCGCATTTTCAAATGGAGGAAAAGAAAAGTCCTCCTTTCTGTCCAATACCACATGAAAGTGGTTGGATTTGGCATCTCATTTGTCCAACTTGCATACTCGTTTTTAAACACTTTGTTATGAGAGTAGCATATGTGTGTGGCCCTTTAATGTCTGGCAGCAGGTGAGTGACGTCAGTGAGTGTGCGGGTGGGCAAGCAAGTGAGAAAGCGGTCGCTGAGGGCGGGGGAGAAATACATTGGTATCAAACTCCGTAGCTTGCTAGCTTGTGCACGCTAGCTTTCTGAGACTCTTATTTTGTTAGCACAGGCAGGATGAAACAGGTCTTTTATGGTGAAGACAGGAACTGTGCAGTCGGTCTTTAGAGTTTTGACAGTAGGTACGGAGTCTCGAGAAATAAAATGTGTTTCTCTGCGTCCGCCCTGTTAGTGATTTTTTTCTTAAATATGAGCTCGCAGCAGCCAGCGTCATCTCACAAGATCCTCGGGTGCCGAGAATGTCAAACAACTGACGAAAGTGAAGTCTTGGTATGATTGCTCATTTTTATGTCTATTTTTTAATGCCTGGCTTGAGCTCGACTGACACACCCTCCGAGATCGACCAGTCGATCGCGATCGACGTAATGCCCACCCCTGCTCTAGAAACCCTGTAACATGATTTAAAGTTAAAGTACCAATGATTGTCACACACATACTAGATGTGGTCACCCCCTGGGAGGTGAGGGAAGTAGTGGGCAACAGCGGTGCTGCGCCCGGGAATCATTTTTGGTGATTTAACCCCCAATTACAACCCTTAATGCTGAGTGCCAAGCAGGGAGGTAACGGGTCCCATTTTTATAGTCTTTGGTATGACTCGGACGGGGTTTGAACTCACGACCTACCGATCTCAGTGTGGACACTCTATTCGCTAGGCCACTGAGTAGGTGTGATGTGACTCACCTCAATTTCCGGGCTATAAAGCGCACCTGTTTTAAGCTACACCAACCTAATTTTTGGACAAATTTTGTTTAGTACATATATTGGGCGTAAACATTTCTATTAGCCACAGGTGTACACATTGAAACATGAACAATTCAAACAGGCACTCAATCACAATTCTAACAGTTTCAAGACAGTGCCTTTAACACGGTTATAAGCTATCGTCAAGCTTTGTCTTCTTTGTCCTTCTTTTCCTTCTGCGTGATTTTTCCGTGTTGGAGTTGAGGGGATTTGGGGTTGCTTCGTACCACGGCGAGACTTGCGTCTGGAGGCGGATGGGCTCTGAGTTTGTCCCTTTTCTCACATGTGGTGGTCTGGACTTCCGAAGCCCGTTGGTGGAGGTGAATTTATATCTGGACCGTTTCCTTTTTCGAACGTCGAGTTGAAAGATTTCGGCTTTAGTTGGGTCGTGAGCATTTCCTTGCGTCCTTTCTGAGATCAGGGTGAGTGCACAGAATCAATCAATCAATCAATGTTTATTTATATAGCCCCAAATCACAAATGTCTCAAAGGACTGCACAAATCATTACGACTACAACATCCTCGGAAGAACCCACAAAAGGGCAAGGAAAACTCACACCCAGTGTGCAGGGAGAATTCACATCCAGTGGGACGCCAGTGACAATGCTGACTATGAGAAATCTTGGAGAGGACCTCAGATGTGGGCAACCCCCCCCCTCTAGGGGACCGAAAGCAATGGATGTCGAGCGGGTCTAACATGATACTGGGAAAGTTCAATCCATGTTGGAATTATGTGAACAGATTACATTTGTCAACCGTGACCCATTTAGCAATTTCATTGGTCTGACGTGACAAGGTCAATTAATAACGGCATGTGAAACTTGGGAACCCGGAAAAAAAATAATAAATTAGGCGAAACATTGTATAAAAACGCGGGGTTCAAAGTCGTAGTGAGTGGCTTATAGACCGGAAATTAAGGTAAATGCTGTCATCATGAAGACAAGGAATGTTTGTCAGCGGAAATCATGTTTTCGGGTTCACTCATTTTTCTTTGAAACACTTTACTACTTCCCTTGAACTAAACAATGTTGGAACAGCTATTTAAAACACCGGTTAAAGCTTCCATACAGTATCCACAGTATGCACAGCCTCCTGAAGGAGTCATGATCTTGGTATATCCTTGAGCACGTGACTTGCAATTCTCATAAGTAAAACATGTATAACCGCAGTGTGTTAAGGGTACAAGTTAGCCTTATCCCTGTTAGCACTAGTCTACATTGTGAATGACCCTCAAATGTGTTTACTAAAGCTTGGAGAGCCCTTCAAGAGAGGGGCAGGAGGAAACCGTGAGTGGTGTATGAGTAGAAAGGGGCGTCTTGGGCCTTCTCTGATTCCCGTAGTGCGTCAAAGAAGGTATCCCTGTCTATGTTGAGAGTTTCACTCCATTGAAAGCTTGAAGAGGCAGAGAAGAGTGAGGGGCGCAAAGGACCCTTTCTTTCCTCCATGGGTAGCAGGGCTATTTTGGAAGGAGTTGCCATGGATACCCCTCTGGTCTGGGATTTGTAATGTGATATCTGGCTGCCAAACCGCAATCTCTGAGTGGGAGAAAGTAGGAGTGCTTGCATTTGCAAGTGTTTTATGAAAGCATTGCCTGTGTGTATGTGTTTGGAAAGGATTACCTGAACTTTTATGTTTTCCCATCATGCCCGTGTGTGTCTTCAAAGCCACTCTATAATTGTATTATTGTTTATGGTGGGACAAGTCAGTGTCTTTCAGGTCAGAGCTATTCAGTTTTACCTGTACATTTCGGTTTGACTGCAAACACACACGCACAGAGGGAAACATATCTTAACTTGGTTTCCCACCCAAATAGGGTCCTCTAGTTAGCTTTGGGTGGGAGGGAATTCGTCTTTTACAACTCTGCTAAGGGCTTTTTCTGAGCAGTTGGCTACTTTTTTGATGATTACTCGCAATATGTACCCGACACATACACTAATAACCTACCACAGTGGAATGTTTTAAATGTTATAAACTGTTACCATGGCAATTGCATTTTCAGCACTAATATGCATCAACAAACGGATTTTAGCATTTTGATGAGCGTGCCATCTATATAGGACTTATTTGGACATTTTTACGGACATATGTTATGGTATTTGAGTTTTTAAAAAATCCAACAATGCATTGGTGAGAAGCTCTGATGTATACAAGTAGTCAAATAATACAAATAGTAATTTGAAAGTGTTGTTTAGTTTATATTAACTTTAAGTAAAAGTCTCATAGTATTCAGTTTACCACCGATTACTATAATGAAGTTCCTGATGACTAACAAAATAACTTTGAGAGGTAAAAAAGTTGTCTTTACTTACAAAAAGTACAGAAAAAGAAACAAAACCGTGGCCCTAAAAGAAGGGAAAGGACAGGCGATACACTTAGTTGTGTATTTATTTGCATAATTTCTGATACCCTCCGGAAAGTGAACATTTTTTTTGTTCATTTTTTTCTTTCTAAAGTGTCAATTTCACAACAAGAAGTTTAGGGGACCGTTATTGTTTAACAGGTCTGCGCCTTGTTTTATTAAACAAAGTTATTATTTTTATTTTGTCTTATTTAAATGACAGCTTGTCATGTTTTTCCGCACAAGCAGCAAGTTTACCATTTATTCAAAATATTGCACATTATTGAAGAATATTTTTCTTCAGTACATACTACAGATTACCGCATAGTTACGGGAAACACAGAAAGACAATTTCTCATCTTCTGTTGCATGCAGAGGATCACATTAATTAAATGACACACCTTTAATTGACTCCAAGACTATTTGTTACTTATGAAATTAAACGTAGAGCTGCAATTGCAATGCAATGTGTGCATGTATTTAGCCAAAATCGACTCTACGCAGATTATTTAAATAAAATAGTTAAGCTTTTTTGGGGGGAAATTTTGACTGAAGGATGAAGGATGGTGCAATTGTTACAACACACTGAGCTGGCAGGTTGACAAAATTGTTGGGGTGGCCAAATCTACCATCTGGTACACTATTTTTTTTTTTTTATAAAGGAATGTGCTGGCAAACTCTGCTTACTAAAAGGCATTGAAAACTATAGAAAACAAATATAGCATCTTTGTTTGATACAAAATAAAAGATAAGATAAACATAACAGTGGGATGGGCCTGAAAGTGTTTCAAGAAGGCAGTTGTAATATTGTATCACAATCCTGCATCTCAAATTTTGTAGTTAAAAAAACTATTTTTTCACAAGGCGGAGACCACTGATGACAATTGACAATCTGTTGTAGCTAAAATAAAGATGCGCAGGAACAATAATGTTGTCCGATTGAATTTAGCAAAACGATAAATAATAATCACTATTGTTTTTTCATGATTAAAATTAAACCATGAAAAAATACTAATTTGTTTGCATTGCCAAAAATATATTGTTTAATGACTAATGATCTATTGCTAACGATGGATTCTGATGCGTCATCTATGTTGCTGCTCCTCGATCTTAGCGCTGCTTTCGATACCGTCGATCATAATATTTTATTAGAACGTATCAAAACACGAATTGGTATGTCAGACTTAGCCCTGTCTTGGTTTAACTCTTATCTTACTGATAGGATGCAGTGTGTCTCCCATAACAATGTGACCTCGGACTACGTTAAGGTAACGTGTGGAGTTCCCCAGGGTTCGGTCCTTGGCCCTGCACTCTTCAGCATCTACATGCTGCCGCTAGGTGACATCATACGCAAATACGGTATTAGCTTTCACTGTTATGCTGATGACACCCAACTCTACATGCCCCTAAAGCTGACCAACACGCCGGATTGTAGTCAGCTGGAGGCGTGTCTTAATGAAATTAAACAATGGATGTCCGCTAACTTTTTGCAACTTAACGCCAAAAAAACGGAAATGCTGATTATCGGTCCTGCTAGACACCGAACTCTATTTAATAATACAACTCTAACATTTGACAACCAAACAATTATACAAGGCGACACGGTAAAGAATCGGGGTATTATCTTCGACCCAACTCTCTCCTTTGAGGGACACATTAAAAGCGTTACTAAAACGGCCTTCTTTCATCTCCGTAACATCGCTAAAATTCGCTCCATTCTGTCCACTAAAGACGCTGAGATCATTATCCATGCGTTTGTTACGTCTCGCCTCGACTACTGTAACGTATTATTTTCGGGTCTCCCCATGTCTAGCATTAAAAGATTACAGTTGGTACAAAATGCGGCTGCTAGACTTTTGACAAGAACAAGAAAGTTTGATCACGTTACGCCTGTACTGGCTCACCTGCACTGGCTTCCTGTGCACTTAAGATGTGACTTTAAGGTTTTACTACTTACGTATAAAATACTACACGGTCTAGCTCCATCCTATCTTGCCGATTGTATTGTACCATATGTCCCGGCAAGAAATCTGCGTTCAAAGGACTCCGGCTTATTAGTGATTCCCAAAGCCCAAAAAAAGTCTGCGGGCTATAGAGCATTTTCCGTTCGGGCTCCAGTACTCTGGAATACCCTCCCGGTAACAGTTCGCGATGCCACCTCAGTAGAAGCATTTAAGTCTCACCTTAAAACTCATTTGTATACTCTAGCCTTTAAATAGACTCCCTTTTTAGACCCGTTGATCTGCCGTTTCTTTTCTTTTTCTTTTATGTCCCACTCTCCCTTGGGGAGGGGGTCCGGTCCGATCCGGTGGCCATGTACTGCTCGCCTGTGTATCGGCTGGGGACATCCCTGCGCTGCTGGTCCGCCTCCGCTTGGGATGGTTTCCTGCTGGCTCCGCTGTGAACGGGACTCTCGCTGCTGTGTGTTGGATCCTCTTTGGACTGGACTCTCGCGACTGTGTTGGATCCATTGTGGATTGAACTTTCACAGTATCATGTTAGACCCGCTCGACATCCATTGCTTTCCTCCTCTCTAAGGTTCTCATAGTCATCATTGTCACCGACGTCCCACTGAGTGTGGGTTTTCCTTGCCCTTATGTGGGCCTACCGAGGATGTCGTGGTGGTTTGTGCAGCCCTTTGAGACACTAGTGATTTAGGGCTATATAAGTAAACATTGATTGATTGATTGATTGAATTTCTCTCAAACTATACCAAATAGGAGAAATGGTTCATATTCAATACAAATGTATTGATTAAACTCTAATCAGGGTGTCTTTTGTACATGGGTACTCTATTTTAAAGTGAGGTTTTAGTCAGACTAATGTAATGACTCCATTTTATCTCAGGACATTGAAATGTAATGATTGTCTAACAATTCATATTTGCCTTCTTTGTGGTTTAAACATGCAGGTAATATAATCTATTTTTGTATTTGTCAGGTTCCAACAAGAAGAGAAACCACCTCAACCAGAGGGTTAAGCAACCTGACTATAAAGTGGCGTATGTTCAGCTGGTAAGAAGACACACACGCACTTGTTCTTTTTCTTATTCTGTATGTTGTTCAGAAAGCAAGCGCTGGATGACTCCGGTCTTGTTAACTGTGGGAGATGCAAATCTTTACACTTATTTTACTGCTCTGTCCCTGACCCTCTGTATATGTAATGTATATATGATGCATGAACGAGTAGACCCCTCACATTTCTGGAAAAAATGTTATCCTATATTTTCATGGGACAACAGTAGCTATGTGCACATGGACACATTAAATCGGATCAAAAACCTAACCAGAATAAAAATGCTTCTGTAAGCACGCCATTCGAAATATTCCGACTCGATCACAAACATTCGGCTCAAATTTTGATTCCAATCGAGACAAGTGGTTTATGCCGAAAGAATTATTTTCACTGCGAATGTCTTTAATGTCAGCCACACTTTGGTGGTGGAGCGGGGACTACATTTAATAGTCTTGGAATGAAGAGATTGTCCTGCTGTTGTCTCCACACCCACCCCCCAATTCAACATGTACAGATGTAGCGCTAAATACTGTTGAGATTGTTGCTAACAAAAACAAAAGTATAGTCTGAAGTGTCATGTGTCTATGTAACAGTAAAAGAAAGGATCCAGCTGTCGTCTTAAAGGCCTACTGAAATGCGATTTTCTTATTTAAACGGGGATAGCAGGTCTATTTTATGTGTCATACTTGATCATTTCGCTATATTGCCATATTTTTTCTGAAAGGATTTAGTAGAGAACATCGACGATAAAGTTCTCAACTTTTGGTGCTGATAAAAAAGCCTTACCTGTACCGGAAGTAGCAGGCGATATGCGCGTGACGTCACGGGTTGTGGAGCTCCTCACATCTGAACATTGTTTACAATCAGGGCCACTAGCAGAGAGAACGATTGGGACCGAGAAAGCGATGATTTCCCCATTAATTTGAGCGAGGATGAAAGATTTGTGGATGAGGAAAGTGAGAGTGAAGGACTAAAAAAAAATATAAAAAAATTGGGACAAGAGGGCAGTGGGAGCGATTCAGATAGGGAAGTTGCTGTGAGAGGCGCCGTGGCAGCCGAGGGGGTGGCAGGACCACTCGGCCAGGCCCAACCGCAACAAGGGATTAAGCCATTCCGCTTTGAACCCGACGCTGACGGTCAGGAGGACACATATTGATGCTGGAGTAGCGCACGACATAGATCGCCTTCAGAATACAGAATGGTAAAATGTTTTTTATTAATACACATAATACACTGTACTTTGTGTGTGTGTGTGTGTGTGTGTGTGTGTGTGTGTGTGTGTGTGTGTGTGTGTGTGTGTGTGGTCCAATCCAACCGTGTTCGCTTGACATTTCTGTTCCATAGTAAAGCTTGACTGTCATCTTTCGGGAATGTAAACAATGAAAAACCGGCTGTGTTTGTGTTGCTAAAGCCGGCCGCAATACACCGCTTCCCACCTACAACTTTCTTCTTTGATGTCTCCATTGTTCATTGAACAAATTGCAAAAGATTCAGCAACACAGATGTTCAGAATACTGTGGAATTTTGCGATGAAAACAGACGACTTAATAGCTGGGAACGATGCTAGAACAAAATGTCCTCTACAATCTGTGACGTCACGCGCACACCGTGACTTTTCAGAAGGATCTTTCGACGCAAAATTTAAAATTGCAATTTAGTAAACTAACCCGGCTGTATTGGCATGTGTTGCAATGTTAATATTTCATCATTGATGTATAGATTATCAGACTGCGTGGTCTGTAGTAGTGGGTTTCAGTAGGCCTTTAACGAGCTGTTTTTTCACAACATTACAGGTACTTTAAGTGCTAACTGCTAGCCTTAGACACATACACAGAATGTCGTAACATAAAGATGATTGAGAAAATAAAAGCAACATCAAAAAAATTGATGGACGGTGTATTCAGAAAATAAAAGCTACAAAAGGTTATCATCTTCGCTGTATACTTTTAGTGTGGGACAGATGCGTCCGTCTCCAATATTGTCCACAACTGTCGCCATCTGGCGAGACGCCATGGAAATGAAGCAAAGGAAAATGAAGTTAAACCAATTGCTTGGCTCTGTTTAAGGGGAAATCTCTGGGGCAAAGTCTGTGTAGTTTGTCTGTCATGATTTTCAAGCCAAACGACACTAGTACGCATGTACCAGCGCTGCTACGACTTTGATTCCAGGAAGTTTTTCTCAAATTTAAAATTTAAACGGTAATACTAACCGTCGGAAATTTTACAGCAGTGTTTCATTATACCGTTTACCATTACATTCTTAAATTCTACACACAATAAATACCCCATACTTGCTATGTGAAAATATTTTTTTTGTTTTTTTAGATTTTTGCAAATGTATTAGAATTTAAAGACTAGGAAATCACATCTACTTAAGTATTCACTGCCTTTGCCATGAAGCTTAAAAGTGAGATCAGGCGCATCCTGTTTCAACTGATCACCTTTGAGACCATCATTGGATAAGTGGAAGAAGATGGATGGATGGTTGGGTTCTTGAGATGTTTCTACAGCTTAACTGGGGTCCGCTTGTGGTAAATTCAGTTTATTCGACATGGTTTGGAAGGGCAAACACCTGTCTATACATAAGGTCACACACTTGACAGTGCATGGCAGAGCACTCTGAGACAGGATTGCATCAAGGCACACATCTGGGAAGGGTAATTAAAAATAACTGCTGCCTTGAAGATCCCAGTGAGCAATAAAAGACGTTTAGAACCACCAGGACTCTTCCTAGAGCTGGCCGGCCGTCTAAACTAAGAGATTGAGGGGGATGTCCCAAGTCGTGGATGTGACTCAGAACCCAATGGTCACTCGGTCAAAGCCACAGCCTTCCTCTATAGAGGTAGGAGAACCTTCTAGAAGGACAACCATCTCTGCAGCAATACAGCAATTAGGCCTGTATGGTAGAGTGGAGCCCGAGGCCAGGCATGTATCCGAATAAACATCTCTGAAGAATGGGCAAAAATGCCCAAAGATAGGTGTTCCAAGCTTATGGCATCGTATTCAAAAAGACTTGAGACTGTAATTGCTGCCAAAGGTGCATTAACAAAGTATTGATCAAGACTGTGAATACTTATTTAGGTGTTTTTTTAGTTCTTTAGTTTAGTTTTAATAATTACATTTTTTAAACTTGCAAAAATGTATTTTAAAAAAACCTTTTCACATTGTCATTATAGGGAAATTTTTGTGGAGAATTTGAGGACAAAATTGATTGGTAAAATTTTGGAATACGGCTGTAACAGAACATGTAGGAAAAGTGGTGCCTTTTTGTTCCAAACCAAAGTACAGACAACACTTTTCTTTAGAACAAACGCCTCGCTCTTGTTAGCCTTAGCATTAGCCAGGGTTTGCTATGTGTGGCGTAAAGGAAGTAAGGGGTCGGCGCCAGTTACTGAAGCTCCTGAGGGGCAAAAAGTATGCTGGCGCAAGAGGAGAATATAATAAATTTTTTCTATTTTTAAATTGTCTGCAGCAAAAAAATTGAATATATAAATCAAATCGATATATCACCCAGCCCTATACTGCATATATCTTAGTTATTTCAAAAATTATAAAGAGTTTAGTTGATGTTTAAGTACTTTTTGAGCACATTCAACAATATCTCTATAAGCATAACTGATTATTTTGGTCACAATAATGTGATATCAGATTTATTTTCATACATCTGCGGTGTGAGATTATTTTCATGTTTTTTGACTGAAAAAGTAGAATCTGCTATATGAGTGTAAAGTGTTGGTTATGTGGGGTGAGTAAGGTGTCTTCCTTCAATACAGTACTTTTAACTAGACTCATTAAAACCTCTCAATGTTTTACTCCAGTCTACGCAGCGTGCAGCAAAACAATGAAAGCAACTGGCGGAGCTACATAAAAAAAGGAGAGACAAAGTAGAGAAAAATGGGATACAACATGTCTATCTGTGACTGTGTCCAGAAAGAGTTTCTCCTGCATCATGTCACACATCTATTGTGTAATGTCAGAATTAAATCAGAACGCCTGCTAAAAATAACAAACGTATAAATTGGGGATTTTTAGCAGCACTTTATAATCATATGATGTGATACAAATTGTTTCAGACCTGTACAGTTACACAATTCGTTATGGCCTAAAAGTAGTTAGGAGAAGAACGCTTATATTTATTCCTACCTCTTCATGTCTAATACTGCTAATTCATTCACACTTTTAAGTTTCACATATTTACTTCCAATCTAGTTCCCTTCCTGTGTGAAAGACAGAAAGGGAGTTGTTGGCCAAAAATATAAATTTAAAATACCTGTAATTGATTGTTTTTAAATATTCTATTGGTACACAGTTTCATATTTTGTTCTACAGTTTGCCCGTACACAATACTTTGTTCTATAACACCTGACATTGATTTGAGGGAAGAACTGGTTAATGTTAGTGTCGGAAGGGTATTATGACGTGAGCAATATCGGTAAGAAAGCCAATATCGGACATCCCTATTAAAAAGTATTAACACCTGTGTTTGAGCCCAGGTTTGTGTCCTTGTCATCGTCCATTACTGACAGTGTTTGAAGTCTTCTTGTAGATGAAATCAAACAATCCTTACTCCGAATGTCATGAAAGTCACCGTTTGAATGCACCTTTGAAGCACAGCTAAAATGCAAGAGGCCTGTGTTTTCCATCCATCCATTTTTACCGCTTATTCCCTTTGGGGTGGCGGGGGGCGCTGGTGTCCATCTCAGCTACAATCGGGCGGAAGGCGGGGTACACCCTGGACAAGCCGCAACCTCAGGCTTCTGTTTTATTTCTTGCATTTTTGATCTTGCCCAGATACCCTAACACCAATGCTGGTGCTTGTTTATGCAGCGCTTTCCACTTGACAGGCAACCATCTGTCTTGAAATGGATGAATAATGAAAATTGTGTAAACACAACAAATTAGATACATAATTAAAGCAGCCATGAAACTTTCAAAAGTGGAGACTGCCTCTTCTGCTATCAAGGAAGTGGTCTGGTATTCACTGCAAAGTTTGAGATGCTGCCTCGTCTCACCGAAACCTTGTATGTACATAATTCATGCATACTGGGCCCTCAAGGACGAGGGTGCACTCACTGTGCCATTTCAGCCATGCCAAACTTGGGCCCAATTTCCTCTCGCTCCTTCCCTGCTGGCCTGAACTTACACTGCTCCAATGACATCTACAGTATGTTGTGTGTGCATGTGTCTGTACGCGTTGACTTTGTGGATTATTTTGAATCGATCTGTGATTTGTGACTCATGTTCATCACATGACATATTTAATTAACGTGTGCAGTATTGTGCTGGGCCCACGGCCACCTTTTAAAAATGTTTGCAAATAAACCAAATATCTGACCTATTTTTTTGGCTGCACGGACGTGCACACGTACGTACGTGCGCATACACAACCACGGAGAACCTTCTCCATTGCAGCAGTGGGTACAAAAGATTGTTCCTAATTGACTCCACATGTGGGAGAGTGTTCTGTAGGTTGATGCTCACATCGAGCCCCCCCCTTTCCACCCTCGTCTTTCCCTCTCCCCCTACATCTCGACCCTCTTTCTCCATGCTCCCTCCATCAGCTAATATTGCATCTGTGATGTGTTTGTTCTCTCTCATGCCTTACTCTTGGTTTGTGGTTAAGAGGAGGCCTCCTGTTAGCGGGGTTCCGTGACGGCCATTTTCCTCAAGCTTAGATGGTGTGGGGGGGATCCCACTATTGGGGGAAGAGTCTGCATGTGTGAAATCTGCACTGTGTGTGGGAAAGTGTGTGTGTGTGTGAGGGTGTGGGGGGGCTGAGCAGGGGAGTTGA